>NC_037668.1:110790799-110893206 GCF_003255815.1 Theropithecus gelada
TTTTTTTTTTTTTTTTTTTTTTTTTTTTTTTTTTTTTTTTTTTTTTTTTTTTTTTTTTTTTAGGTCGGCCTTTCCTTGCTCCACCTGCTTTGTCATCTAGCTTTCCTAGTGGTCCTTTCTTTCTTGTTACTCTTGGTCCCCACCCTTAGGAAATGTTAAGGTTGCTTCCTCTTTGGTGTGAGTCACATAACAAAAATCAAATCCTCAGCCAGTGTGTGGGCTGAAAACAAAATGTATCATTGACAGGCTTAAGGAGAACTCCTGAGTGTCTGTAAGGTATCAGCTCTGCTGAGTCCCAGCCAGACAGTCAACACGTACCTACTCACCGATACCATGGGTCTATTTAGTGCATTTTCTCATTGGCTTGCCTCCTTGCTTAATCAAGTGGAAGACGCAGCCACCTCATTACAAACAGAACAGAATGAAGGCTTACCTTGCTTTCTCCCTTTTAATAGGAGTTGACCTTTCTTATCTCCATGCTAGACATCTGCTTGCTTTCTACAATGGCTCCACATCATAATAGTTCAGTGTGTATTTTTAAACGTATGTTTTAAAATACATGTCATTTGTTTTGGGACTAATAATATGGGCCACATGTTATTAATATAAAGATTGATTTAATCATTAACTCTAAGAATGTATAATATAGCTCCCCCCCACCCCTAACACACATACAAAAATGAAAAAAAAAAAAAAAAAAAGGAAATGTAGGCAGACAGGCTCCTTCTGGAGCACGTGATTGGTGGCCTTCTGGCATATTCAAGTCCATATGAGACTGAAGACCATAACAGTTTACACAGGCAGACAGGTACATTGTAAAAAGCTGATGTCTGGGACAATGGTGGTTTTGCTTTTTGAAAAGGGAGACATTTAAGATCTAAAAGAATACATCAATCCTCTCAAAATTTGCATCATTAAGGCTTCCTTCTAATTGATTCTTTTTAAAAATTGTTGTATTTTCACTGCTTCAGAACAGAACTACAACAGCTGAGAAGGAAAAGGTGGCAAATACAGTTCAGAATGTGACTAAAAATGTGTCATTCTTCTGCAAGCATTTTATTGTTGAACACAGCGTCCTGAATGAAATGAAGTGTATCCGTGCATGTGGCGCACAGTGCACAGACTCAAACCCATGGTACGCAGTGCACAGAGCCTCAAGCTAAGAACATTACTGAATGTTCTTGAACCTGTGTTGGAATTTAGCGGTAGTATTTTCTTGTTTTCTACAAATCTGCTACTTTTTTGCTGGCACTTACTTTGGACAAGGACAGAGGACAGGGCTGCTCTGAAGAAGAGATGACTGTAAACTAAATGTGAAATTTTTCAAAGCGATCGCCCTGGCATTTTACCCTTTGCATCGTGGTCTGAATTCACTGATTTGCATATATAACTGCAGGAGTTAAAGGTGCAAGTACAATAATCACAGCATAACTCAGGATGCAGATGGGAGAACCAGCAGTTGGCCTCTACTTGAGTTCTTCCCTTGAGTAATGGAAAGGGTCCCAGCTTCTCATCTGTTTTCCTCAAGTTGTTTCACCTTAACTCTGTTTCAAAGTCATAATAAAAAATCTTCTATCTTAACCTTGGCACGAGGTCAGGAGAAAAGACTTTAGAGAGTGCACTTACAGGTTTTTATCCTGCAGTCTCAGGGGACTGTACATTCTCCAGCCAGCTGTACCTTTTGAAGTTTCACAGAGATTCTATACTCTTTCTAGTTACAATTTCCTTTGTTTTATTTTTTTTAAGAATCTAAGCTGATTAGTTAGCAACTTTTTTTTTAACTATTTCATTTGATGCAAGTGATTTAAGCTAGATTGTCTCTTGTCAGCTCTTCTCTTCACAATGACAAGTTTGTCTTTCCCACAAATCTACCTCTGATAGCCTCAGTGTTGGTATATTTGTATTTCTAGTAAAGTTGAATATGGAGACAGAGAGCCAGAAAGAACTTGCATATGTAAATCAATTTATTTTTATTTAAAATAAATATATCAGAGAGTATGATATAAAATAATGTATGAGAGACAATGTGTTTTCATTTTTAGATATAAAGAAGTTACATCAGATAATTCTGTATTTGAAGGAAGAGATTATTTGAGGCAAGAAACATATACTACCATAAAACACATTTGGCCATATTTTAAATATGAGTGTGTTGCATAAATCCTAACGTTTATATTGTTTTTAACATACTCGAGGTGTGAGAAAAAAAGAAAGTTATGCTGTCCACCTCATAATTAAATCTGAGCACCATAGGATTGTATTCCACTGCCCCACATTCAAGAAAAGTGCAGGTTTCTCAGCTACAGCTGAATGTAAGTGTCAGGTGAAAAGACTGAAGTGAGGGTGTTTTCTCTCCACAGTCTCATTCCCTCCTCACAGTCCCACCCAATTCCATCCTGATGTAACACAAGACAAGCGCTTGTCCTTTGCAATGAGAGTGATGACTAGTGGCTGAGCGTTTGTATGACTTGAAAACATAACTGAACGAGGTAAAAATTGAAAATTAACTTTCAGTGGCTAAGAAGGGGAAACTTAATAGCCTGAAAATCCATTTGTCTACAGTACTAAAAGTAGAATGTAACCAAATAAAACTATATACAAGTCAATTTGTATTTTCCTGACTTAATTTAAATACCACACAAAAAAAGAACAAAATAGCAGAACCATGAGAGTCCTCAGAATAACAGAAAAGAAGGCTCCCATAAACAATTATGGTTACAGATATGATATTGGGCAATTGCTCAAAAAGACTAAGGAAGTTCCATGGGAATTGTGCCAACCAAAAACATGAAACACACACACACTCACACACACACACACACACACACACACACTCTTTAAATGTAGCCTTTGGTTTATGGAACAAAACCTTGTGGTCCCCTACTAGGTGCATAAAAATGCAACTGAGAGAAATAGGGAAAGGAGGAAGATTTCAATCTTCTCCATTTACCTCTCTGTAGGACATCCTCAGGTTATTCTTTAAGACATAAATTTTGGGCAAAACTTAAGGTTAACCTCCTAGCCAGGAGCTAGTAAATGCTGCCAACTCCTAAGAGAGAACTAGCTAGAACTGCCGTTGCTGGCATAATTGGGCAGCCGGCAAACTGAGCTCAGTCCACACAAGCCTGTGCCATTCATATCACTTTGTCCTGTCTGCACATTTGAAAATGGAGCAAATTATATTCTGGGTATATAACATTGTGATTTTCTCAGGGAAGTGGGTATTTTATTTTGAGTTAAAATAATACCTCCCACATCTCCTGCTAAAACATAGACACACACACACACACACACACACACACACACACAAACATATGTATCCTTCCTATAACATCCTAAAATGTATCCAGGCCCTGATTAACGAACTTTATTCATTTTATTTTAGGTAGTTGGGAATGTGTCTCTACCTTAGTAAAGGCAGACCCTTTACAAACTGTGTGAGGTTGTGACAGAGCGAGTGGTTCAGAGCACAGGTCACTGATGGTACCCTGGTACACTTTCTAGTGTATTACCTTGGGTAGGTAATTCTACCTCTTTGCATTTCAGTTAGCTCATCCGTGTAATGGAATATTAGTAGTGTCTTATGAGCTTTCTTTGTGAATTAAATAAAATAATGCATGTAAAAGCCCTAGGATATAGTAAACAATATGAATTATTAATATTTGTATTACTAGTTTCTAACAGAGTAATTTTTCCATAATAAGTATTGTTCAATCAAAAGCAAATGATGTTTAAAGATCTGTTTTTTTTTTGACTTACTTATTTCACATTTTAAAATGTTCTACTAGCTATAGATAAATAAAAAGATATATCATATATAGCTAGATAATAAATAATATTTTTAACTAATATAACAAAAAGTCTTACTAGAGAAGTTTAAGAGTCTTGAATGAGGATTTGCCATAACTTTTAATTAGAATATTGAACTTAACTGTCATAAAAAGTTACTTTGTTAATGATTTAGCATACTGTGAAATGACTATCACGCTATCATAAAGTTAAATTAATGGAAACTTTTAAAACACACAACAAAAGAGATAAATGTCTCATCTTTTGACACTGAATGTAACTGGTATAGAGCTCTACATTTTGGACCAATTTGAGATAAATTTGGCAACACTGTAATGTCATTTTATTTGGTGAACAAATAAGAGGCTAAAAGTACTGCTAATATATTGAATACCTTACACTGGGATCTAAGGTGATGACACCCTTTGTAAAAGATTGCCTGGAACTTGAAAAAAAAAAAAAAAAAAGAGCAAATAGAGTCACAGAATGTGAAAATTTAAAAAGAATTTAGAGATTCTAATTTTAATCTTTGAATGCTAAAGAAAACTTATATCCAGAGAGGTGAAGGCTTTGCCTGAGTACTCAGCAAATTAGGACGAAGCCAGGATTAGAACCAAGATCTTCTCAGATTTCTGACTATCAGCTTCAGGAAAAGAAAAAAAATAGTTTTAAATGTAATTTCTATCACTTAAAAATTATTCAAGTTGAAATAGTTTTAGGGGTAGAAATGTCACATAATAGAAAACATTGCCGGGCGCGGTGGCTCAAGCCTGTAATCCCAGCACTTTGGGAGGCCGAGACGGGCGGATCACGAGGTCAGGAGATCGAGACCATCCTGGCTAACACGGTGAAACCCCGTCTCTACTAAAAAATACAAAAAACTAGCCGGGCGAGGTGGCGGGCGCCTGTAGTCCCAGCTACTCTGGAGGCTGAGGCAGGAGAATGGCGTGAACCCGGGAGGCGGAGCTTGCAGTGAGCTGAGATCCCGCCACTGCACTCCAGCCTGGGTGACAGAGCGAGACTCCGTCTCAAAAAAAAAAAAAAAAAAAAAAAAAGAAAACATTAAAATTACTCAGCAAATGTTTACAAGGATCTTTATTCCAATAGCTATTTTTATTTGCGTGTCTTACATTTGTACCAGAAAATTTATGTGTGTGCTTAATTTTGTCAATATTTAGATATAATTTCATTATCTGTATTACTGAAAAACAAAGTTTCAGTGTATTGTATAAGTTTATTGTTTTTAATTTAATTTTTATTTAAACATATCTCCACGTTTTTATTCGAATTTTTGTATTAAAAAAATTTCAGATTTTTAAGAGAATAGTTGGCACACATTAACCTTGTTTTTTAAAAACTCTGTTTCATAAAATAAACCAAATAAAAAATGGCACATCCATGGCACTTCTTATTAATAGTGGCACTTAGAATTATAAGAATTTTGAAATCACAATAAACAGAATTTAAATCATGTTTATGAAGAAAAACAAGGTAATTCACAGATAGTGATGGGATAATAAAACCACAACTTTCTGAATCATGTCTAGAAGGTAAATTACATTACTTCCCAGGTCGTCTTTCTAAAAACCTCTAAGATATGCCAGTAGTTAAGCAGATAATAAGTACTTCTCTCTTTCTAAGGTGGAGATGTTGAATGCTTTTCTCATAGTTTGTTTTTGTTGTTACTTTTTAGTATTTAACACCTTTTGCACAGCAACTAAATTCATTTTATATGGACTTCAGAAATTTTAAACCTGAGGCCTAATGATGTAGACGCCTTATTTGAATTAAATGAGAATATCATCTCTGCCAGAGACAAACACAGAATGTCAGATTAGACACTAAATTAATGACAAGACCACAAATATCATCTCTGTTCTTCATATAGTGACCCTATGGATGCTGACATGTGTTAACCATATAGAAGAGATCATGTAATTATTATAACAATAGATAGCAAGAAAGTTGGCTTTCATTTGATTCCTCTGCCCAGCTTCTTATAAAGTGACATCTATCTCATTTCTGTATTACACCAAAGAAAAAACAATATTTATATACATTAAGGTTATGTAAAGACTAGGATGCTGTAATGTTGTCTGGTATACATATCCACAATACAATCATACAGTACCTCCACTCTGAAGACAAGGAATACAAATTTACTTTAGTACCTAGCAAGGAGCCGAAGAGTACCTTACTTCCTATGTCTGAACATTTGACCAAACTTAAGAAACAACACCCCCGCAACCTTGTCATTTCAATTTTTCACACTTTTGTCTGTATGTGTTTTATGTCTCAACGAAGACTTATCTCCCCAACCCACTGCCACAGGATAATTCTCTGTAACAAAGCTCAGTCTCAGTCTCCACCCAAATGAAAAAAGGGCAAATCCCCAAAGAGAAAAGTAACAGTCACAGCCATTTCTACGGGTCCCAATCTCACAGACCAAGGAGGGACCGATGACAGTTCATCGCTACCAGAAACCGGCGAATATGCCCCAAGGGGGTTGGAGGTTCTGTAAGGGGATTTTGTAGGAAGAATATCTTTCTGAGCCCTCCAACAGAGAGAAGGGTTTTTTACAAGTAAGGAAGCTGTGTTGGCACAACGGACAACAATTTCAAGCTGGGAGGAGATGCAAATAGCCACCAGTGTGAGAATTTTGTGTCTGTCAGACACAGGGCTTCCAACCATTCTTCTTCCCTCCGTCTTTTGTATAACAGTGTTTGGAGAGAGAATGAACTCAACATTGTGCAAACACTTTTGCTATAAATCACCACAGCATCCAAAATACCAAGGGCCCCCCAAACCTTCAACTTGTTTTCCTTTCCTGGTCAGGGTTAGAATGCAATTAGACAGCCAAGTGAGAAAAAAAGGGGGAGAAAAAAGGGGTGGTTGGCCAAGATGTGTAGCCGTGCTTAAAATTGCACCTGGAACATCATGGCCTATTTCTCCCATATGATTGTTAATAAAATAAAACTTTATTTTATGTAGTGTCTTTATGGCAAAATGCATCCCCAAATGCTTGACAGACTTAAAGAATGCATTTAATACAACCGTTGTGTGGTGTTATGGTGTCCCAGATCACTAGGAATCTTGAATTAATACATTATAATGATTTCTCCCCAGAGGGAGCTGGAAGTGCCTTGTTGCTGGGCAGATTATGGTAAGGGGATTGGGGTAGCATAATTAAGCGGGGAGGTGCTTGGTAGCTGGCATTCTTCAGTGATTCTATTTTCTTTTCTCTATTTGAAAAATCTGTAGGAGACTATTCTGTGGGCAAACTACAAACCAGAGAATTTTTTTTTTTCAAATATAATGAACATCCAGACACTTTCCTGTAAGAGGTGGAGAGATACTGGATGATGATGATGATGCTGCTGATGATATGCTATGGATGAGAATGCTGACTGTGAATTAACCTCTTGTAACATCTTTCAATAAGACAAAGGCTTAGCTTATTCGCCTAAACATCTTCATATAAATGAATAAAACGCTGAGCCCCATGTGAAACTATTTCAGGCAGTTTCTAATACACCTAGCGTGTGACCTTCCACACCCCCATGTCCCTCGTGTATGGCATATTCCAACTAATATAGAGGCTTTTGTCTCTTTCCATATGCTGGGCTGTCTCTCTAACACAAAAGCCACTTTTGAAGTGCAAAAATAAATGTGTTAAAGGGCTTTTAAACTAAACTCACAATGATATAATCATTTAAGGGAGTTGATGTAATCATTACAAGTAATTTGTCCTTGCCAAAGATTGAAAAATGAGTCCTAAAAGGGGAGAGCTAATGCTGAAGCCTGCATCTTGCTTCGCATAGAAGGACAGAAAATGCCTCTTACATATTTTTGCATAAGTTGTTCCACTGCCTAATTGGGCATGAGAGCAGGATAGAATTTATGGCTCAGAGCACTCCTCAGCCACAGGTGTAGAGTGAGATTGGGATTGTTAGCAAGCTGAAACTGGTCTGGAACCCAGTTTAAGCATTTCATTTCTAGCGGTTGGACAGATGTCACACATTCTGCGGCAGCAGAATGTGCTCTTCCCTTTGCCACAGAGATTAGCCACAGCCTGTGATGCTGGTACTTTGCTGGAAGGAATAGGACAGGAGCTCCACTGCTGTGTTATTATCTGGGGTCTATTATGTTTTTACATTTTTCAAAAATCTTTAAGCTAGATCTTTGACATTCAACTGCCTATAAAGACATGTGCCACCTGATGAGAAGCTTTGATGTGCATTTTGAGGATTAAATAATCTAGATAGAAGGCAATGTGTTTCCAGCCAAGAAGAAAACTATGGAGAAAATTTTGCCTCCTGCAGCTAAGCACTGTTGGCAGTCAATACCTTTTAGCTTACCCTCTATATTTGATTTCATACATATTTACAGACTATTTTTCCTCTTAGTGCTAATTCTTTTGAGACCAAATTAAGAACAAAGATAGCAGAAACAGGCTTCATCAAATAAAAATGTAAATATGCTGCATCTCATTTGTGCTTGAAGAAACTTTATTTAAATATTTTTTGTGAAGTGGAATAGTCTGGCTATATCATTATCAGCGGCTGGGAAAGTAATAACCTGGCGAGTCAGTGTAAGCCAGGGAGGGGAAAGTGAGCTCATACATTCTGTTAATGTGGCCTACTTTGGAGTGAGATTTTTCTGTAACTTCTAAAAAGAAAGTGGTAATAGTATTGATGTACACAGTCTAGGACAATTGTCATGATTAACTTCATTTTACTATATATCAAATGAAGAATTATTGACTTCGACTAATGGTATTGTGCAAAGTAGTGATGATGTATTTTTAAGTGAATAAAATGGAGGATAATTTGCAGATTTTTATCTGTTTTAGATTTTGGTTTAAAGAATAGTAAGAGAAAGCTCCAGATAGTCACAAACTAAATAGACTCTGCTGAATTTTATTTCCTCTAACTTGGTGCAAAGTATTACATTGCATCTTCAGCAGTGGCCAGGAAGTAAAGCAAAGAATCATGCTTAGCCACATAAAACATGCTACTCATTCAATAAAACAGTAAGAAAAACACTATTTTTATAGGACTTTCAAGGAAAAGGATTCTAAACCTCAGTCAGAAATTAGTTTTCATTTCTTCAGGTGTCAAAAAATATCACTTACACTTTGTCAAATTGCTCTAATCTGTCTTTCTTTAAAAAGAAACATTTAATACATTCCAAAGAGGTACTCTTTTCTCTGGTTGTATCTGAAATTTTATATTTAAACTAAATGGATTTTTTTGAACAGCAGTTTGAGCAGATCAGTGTGCTATGTCAACTGCCAGTGTGATGAACATCCCAACTCTCCTTCATTTTTCTTTGGGATCCCCCACAGACTCCCCTCCCAATTTACACACACACACACACACACACACAAACTTATTTATTTAGCCAGGTTATTCTTAATAAGGGGAGTGGGAGTAAAAAGCACAAACTCTCCTCTGTCACTGGTTATTTTACATGATCTCCTTTGTTCACAGATTTGCTCAAAATACTAATTGTTTAGTTCATTCAAATGTTTTATTTCTACTGGCTTTGAATGAAGGGGATGGCAAGTTAACTTTTAAGAATTATGAAAAAGCTGAACATACATGATTGACCACTATATTCAAAAATGGAATGATTCTACAGCATCTATGGCTATTGGAGGGCATATAGTTCAACACAGTGAACTCCTGCTAAAAAGCAAGGAAGAAAGACTTGTCTTATTGGGAATTAAAGAAAAAGGGAGTTAAGATTGACCTCTGAGAGAAAAATGTTTCTTGCTAAATACTTTTTATGCGTGAGCTTGAATGACTGTCCTCTTCAGCTTCACAGATGAAATGTGTTCATGCCAATAAAAGGGAAAACTTTAAACATCTCAAGTGTGAGAATAATGAAACTAGTATTTCTCATCTACAACATTATAATCAAAAGAGTTAGAAAATACTTTCCATAATAACTATGAAAGTGATTTATACAAATAAATGTTTCAAAATCTCAAAGATTCCACCACAGTAATTAAAGGTGTAACTTTTGCATTTATTTTGCAATTCATCTCTGGAGACTAATTTAGGGTGCTTTTTACACAACAATATTAATTTATTTCTTTGTGCTACATCTTACATGATTTAAAGTTAACATCTACAGTGTCCTTGCTTTCAAATGTAGATTTCTCTTTCTGAATCTTGCTTGCTAGGAGAGCCGTGTATGCAATGCATTCACAATCCCATATATACTTTTCATACATACACATTCACACCCACACACTCACCATCACAATGCACACAGAAATACAGACACCCTTTCTTCAGGGTAACATAGGAATTATCTCTAGGTTTTTCAGGGTGGCCCAGATGATTTGAAATGAATATCTCACTCAGAAACCTTAAAATGTTGAGATCATCATCTTGAAATCAAATAGATTGAACATTATTTACCTGTTTGAAATCAGTAGGCAGGATTAGTCACATATCTGGCTTTTTTGAATATCTAATTAAATCATATTATATCTATGTCAACTGGATACAAACTTAACATTAAGAGATTACAAAAAGAAAAAATGTGGCCAAAATTAATACTAGACATCTCTGTATACTAGATAACTCATTTCAGCCAACAGTCTTACCGATTGCTTCCTTGAGGGTTGCTGAGAAGTGCCCTGTTCTTCCTGGACTTTTGTTGTCTTCTGGAAGCCTCCCTCTTGGCCCCCAGACTCTAAGTAACCTAGTTAGCATATTCCCCTTTGCATGTAAAAAGGGATGCACACTGTAACCTGAGGCCAGGCCCACCTTAATTAACATTTCAAATCAGAGACTCTAAGCAGATATTTTACAGAGGTACAGAAAGGGAAAGAAAACTGGCAGGGTGGGATAAAGCCAAGCCTATGGAGGCCTAATTTACTGAGCATTATTAAACAAAGATTTCCTAAAGAGACAGCAAAGAGAGAAATGGATTTCTACATAGAATAATAAGCATTAAGAAACTAAGCTCATGTCTTTTAAAATGAGAACATCTGTGGCCGATTTCATTCTTCGAAATAGGTTAGACCACAACAAGAAATTGGACAACTACTTAACTGGGAGCTAATTCTGAGGTTTTGGGTTGATATCTACCCCTACCTGCTCCCAGCACCCCCTGTGAAACCCCCTACTTTAATCATTTGAACGCCTGAGGTATTTGTCTATAAATGATTTTTACTATGTACAAATAGAATATTTAGAATTCTTTAGTGGATTGAGTCAGTGCAGACATGTTAACTGGACGAATCAGGTCTCAAAGTGTTTGTTGTTGTTGCTGTTTTTTAACTTTAAGCATTTTATTCTACCATTTTATTTGTGTGGGGGTTCTCTAGGACCATTAAACTGTGGTAGTTTGGGGGTTATCAAAGCCAAACTAAATGGGATGGAAATACTGAGTACAATTAATTAATCCAACTTGTTACTCTGCTTCCAAAACCAGTCAAGTGTTCATTATTACCTTTTCTTTGGTATAGCACATGTGTTGGAGGCAGGTGGGTATAAATTATACATATATAAGTAAATAAAATACTTCTCTTTGCAGAATTGGACCTACTAAATGTTTCACTCCCAGTATGGTGTGCCTACAGTCATAAACCCAGTCACCACCCAGGAGAATACTCATGGAATTAGGTTTTAGTTATTCAGTTTCTATAAAATATTTAGGTGCCCAAATCTCTCATATTCCATACCACTATAATAATAATTCTCACAATCTACAGATTTTTCATCAAACTCAAAATTATGAACTGCATAATGACAATTTTACAATGTTATTAGTTGTTGTCAACTCCAAAGATGGAAGTAGTACTTTTTCTGTTCATACAATTACAATGATAACATTGGTAACTCTTTCACAATCTTTGTTATTTTGCTAGGATCAAATAATTTAGAAGACTCTTTGTGCCAGTTGAGGCAATTGAATGAGTGAGCTTCAGCACAACTTCTAGAGTAATAAGAACAGATAGGTTTCTGCAAAAGCAGAAATGTACTTTCTTCTACCCTTTTACCTGGCAGCATTATTTTAACCTAACCAGCTCCAATAGAACAGCTGATGCAAAGAATGAGACCTGGAAATTCCCTTGGATTGCCAAGGTATAAACAAGGGCATGACTCTAGACATGACACTCACCCGGCATGTGTGCTTTGTGCTCTTCCAATGGCTGAGATCATAAATCAGTCACAACCTTTTCTGCATTAGTAAGACACAGCCTCAAAATCCTTCATGCTCGTGTTTTCCAAGTTGCACAGAATCACATAACATGCCTATAATTTCATCATATTCATTTTTACGTGTAGTAAATAAATATTATTTCTTCAGATTTTTTCTTTAAATTGACAATGTTTCACTTAATTTTGGTCTATAAGAAAAATGTGTGTTACTTCATTATATCCGTTAAATCATGGTTTTGTTATGCTAGTTAAGTTTTCCTACTATATTAAATAAATGGTTATTAAAATATAAAATGTTATTTTGCATACCATCTGAATACCAAAAGCAGTATGGAAAATATTGCTTGGTATAGTGGTCAATTAATGGCTAGTCAGTCATGAGAGAACTCATTTGCTTTCTTTACTGTAGAAAATATATCCACCAGGGGAAAAAAGTGTTTCACACAAAGTGATTCAATTAAAGTTAATTAAATAAATATGTATTGATTACCACCTCCAGACCTGAAAGGGAAATGGGAGGGAATGGTTGCCAGATCCTGGAAAGAGAACTGGAATGAGCTGAGTCCCTTGGAGGAGGGATGCAGTGGACCCACGATGCCCAGGGCAGGGAATCAAGCCCCTACACCACATCGTCCCTCTCTCTCTCATCTCATACCAGGGCCTCTCATTAGCAGCAACCAACTGAAAGTCAGGCCAAGGGAGTCCACTGATGTGGTACACATGGATCGGTCTTCAGGCCATACAGAAAGCTTTTAAGGATGTTGAGGTGAGCTGGAGGGCAAATGGTAGATATCCAGACGACTAGGCATATCTCTAGGCACTGGAGATAGAGCCCCTAAAGGGTTATAACTTAGGACTTATAGTTTATGAGTAGACAGAGAAAGAAACAAACACTATGAAGTGGGTATGTATATAATGCATAAAATAGGCAATTAACCAGACTACGGAGCTCTGAGAAATCTTCCTAGCGGAGGTAAAATCTAAATGAAATCTTCCTTGAGAAGTAGGTGCTACACAGCTCAAGGAAGGAGATAGGCATAGGATGTTTTCCAGGACAATATTGGACAATATTTAGTATCAATGGGGCAGGTAATAGATTATGAACGGAAAGAAAAAGGTTGAGGTTAGAAAGGAAACCAGAAAGAAAATCAGAAAATATAAAGAAGTTTATTTATCATGCTAAGTGTTTGGGTGAGGGAGAAAGGACAAGATGGAGGAAGGTGAACAAGAAGGCACAATCCTTGTTGCTTCCGGGTTCTTCCTCACCAACATTCCCGCGCGCAGGAAAATGCAGCCTGCCCCGGGAAGATGCAGATCAACCGAGCATGCGCCAGGTGATGTCAATCCGAAGAGATCGAAATTTACCCAGCCACGCCTACGGAGACGCCCCTATCACGCCCTTATCCTGCCCACTGCCCTCCCCCTTCCAGTACCAATGCATAAAAGTCTGCCACTGGCAGCAGCCAGCGTGACTTCTTCGGCCCCCGCATTTGTGGACGGGAGAACATCATCCGAGAGTGCCAGCGTGACTTCCCTGGCCCCCCACACCTGAGGACCAGAGAACGTTGCCCGAGAGTGTGTGCATATTTGCAATAAAAGACTGCCACTTTCTTACGTACTTTGGCCTCATGTTTAATTACTTAGCTCTCTCTAAATTAAGTTACATTAAATTAAATTAAAACAGTTGGTGCCGAAACCGGACCCAGGAGGAGACCCTTCCTCAACATCCCCTAGGGGTCTAACGAACCTCCTCCACAGCGAACCGGCTCCCAACCCAACCAGCCATGAATACCGAACAAGTGTTCCAGCTTTCCACTGGTGCCGCTCTAAGAATTTCTTCTTCGGTGAGTACTCCCCTTTGTTAACCATCTCCGTCCGTTTCTGTGTCCTTGGCCTAGAGTCATACATATGCCCAAGGATGTAGCCACCCTGTGGCGCAGTGAGGCCTTCAACCAGGAGACATCCGTCTTGAAGTTCCTCAATTCTCCGTTAGTGTCTCCAGGAGCCCCCGGTCTCCAGCAGCAGCAAAGGACGTTTTGCCACTGCGTGAGGTCGGTTTCCATTTCTGGTGGTTAAACAATGGGAACCTCACAATCCAAAATCCCTAGGAACACCCCCTTAGGGTGTCTCCTCCAAAACTTGGAAGCCTTACATTTAGCTCAAGATTTAAAACGAAAGCGGCTAATTTTCCTCTCCACTGTGGCATGGCCGCAATATAAATTAGACAACCAGTCTCAATGGCCACCAGACGGCACACTTGACTATAACATTCTATTAGATCTCTCTAATTTCTGCCAAAGGCTTGGAAAGTGGTCAGAGATTATCTATGTCCAAGGCTTTTGGGACTTGCGCTCTCGCCCAGACCTGTGCGCCCAGTGTTCAATGGCCCAGGTCTTGTTAGCAAAAACCCGGCCCTCGGCCCCCACCTCAGCAACTGAGGAGGACTCCACCTCCATTTCAGACGAGGCCGATGGCGGGGCATCTCCCTCCTGACCTACCTACCCCCCTCCCTATGCTCCTCCTACCGCCCCTCCCTCTGCCACTCCTCTTACCTCTCCCATTTCTACCCACACTCGCTCCAAGACCATGGCAGCAGCCCCTACTAGTCAGCCCTCTACTGGTCAGCCTGCCCCAACCCCCTCTACCAGTCAGCCTGCCTCAACCCCCTCTACTGGTCAGCCAGTCTCAACCTACCCGACTAGTCAGTCTGTTTCAACCTCCCCTGTTAGTTTGTTGGCCCCCCTCCGAGAGGTCGCCGGAGCCAAAGGACTAGTTAGAGTCCATGTCCCTTTTTCCTTGGCAGACCTTTCCAAGATTGAAAAACGGCTCGGCGACTTCTCTGCTAACCCCACCCTATATTCCAAGGAATTTCGATACCTATGTCAGGCATATGATCTAACCTGGCATGACTTACAGGTCATTTTGTCCTCCTCCCTTAACCCAGAGGAAAGAGAGCGTATTCTTGCAGCCGCCAGGCAACATGCAGATCAATGGCATTTAACTGACGCCACTGTCCCGTTAGGAGAGATGGCTGTCCCGTCCATAGAACCAGATTGGGACTACCAACCACAGCAGCCCGGCCGCCATAGGAGAGACATTATGGTTCAATGTCTCTTGGCCGGTATGCAGGCAGCCTCTAACAAAGTGGTCTATTTTTATAAACTAAAGGAAATCATCCAGCACTCAGATGAGAACCCAGCTTCCTTCCTAAATCGCCTTACAGAGTCACTAGCCCAATTTACTCGGCTAGACCCCACCTCCCCAGCCAGAGCAGCTGTCCTAGCCTCCTATTTTATCTCCCAGTCAGCCTCAGATATTCGAAGAAAGCTAAAAAAAGTTGAAGACGGGCCTCAAACCCCCATACAGGACTTGGTAAAATTGGCCTTTAAAGTTTTTAACTCCAGAGAAGAAGCAGCTGAGGCCGCAGAGCTAGACAAGGAGAAAAGAAGGGCTGTGCTTCAGGCGCAAGCTCTAGTGGCTGCCCTCCAACCAGCGTTGCCCACTCTGCTGGCAGGGAAGACACAGGGCAAGTCTCCCAAGGGCTCCTGCTATAAATGCGGAGACCCAGGACACTAGGCAAACCAGTGTCCCCAGGCCAAGCCGGCCACTCCGTCTCGTCCATGCCTTAAGTGTGGCACAACTAGGCATTAGGCAAAACAGTGTCCAAATCCTCGCCTGCCTACCACGCTGTGCCCAACCTGCCAACAGGAAGGACCCTGGAAGTCTGATTGCCCCACCAGCAGGGCAGGCATTGCGCCTCAACGTGGTGCCTCTCCTCAAAGGCCGGAAGGCTCCTTCCAGCTCCTACACCTGGACGACGACTGACGGTGCCCACACTCGGAGACCCCGGTCACCCTCGCCGAGCCTAGGGTAACTCTACAGATAGCGGGTAAGCCAATTTCTTTTCTTATCAATACGGAGGCTACCTATTCTGTTTTGTCAACCTATGGAGGTCCTAGCCAGCCATCTACTATCTCAGTAGTTAGGGTAGACGGTAAACTGTCTAACCCTCGCCAGACCCCAATGTTAAACTGTTGCCTGGACTATGCATATTTTGCCCACTCTTTCCTCATCATGCCCTCTTGTCCCACCCCCATCTTGGGACGAGACATCTTAACCTAACTCAAAACATCTATTCCCCTTCCCTTTCTCCGGGTGACCAGGTTCTACTCAAGGATCAACACCCTCCTCAAATTTTCCCGCTTCCTCACCATTCTTCATCTTAACTTAACTGACTTTTCCCTCATAAACCCCAAAGACACCCTCCTTCCCGACCCATCCCCCAACCAGTAGGTTTCCCAACTTTTTACTCTCATAGAAGACCTAGCTTAGCAAGGTGCCCTTTGTGATTTCCTAATTCCCATACTAATCCTCTGCCTTGCCTTATATTTTGCTCCCATTTTAATAAAATTTCTCCGAGCCAAGGTCCAAGAGATCACCCGAGTCACCTTCAACCAAATGCTCCTGCATCCCTACACCCAACTGCCTACCTCAGACCCTAACTATGCCCCTTAACAGCAGGAAGCAGCCAGACAGACAATGGCACCCCAAATTCTTATAATCAATAAGAGGTTGGACTGTTTGGGTGAGGGAGAAAGGACAAGATGGAGGAAGGTGAACAAGAAGGCACAATCCATGTTGCTTCCGGGTTCTTCCTCACCAACATTCCCGCATGCAGGAAAATGCAGCCCGCCCCGGGAAGATGCAGATCAACCGAGCACGCGCCAGGTGATGTCAATCCGAAGAGATCGAAATTTACCCGGCCACGCCTACGGAGACGCCCCTATCACGCCCTTATCCTGCCCACTGCCCTCCCCCTTCCAGTACCAATGCATAAAAGTCTGCCACTGGCAGCAGCCAGCGTGACTTCTTCGGCCCCCGCATTTGTGGACCGGAGAACATCACCCGAGAGCGCCGGCGTGACTTCTTCGGCCCCCCCAAATTTGTGGACCACAGAACATCACCCGAGAGCGCCGGCGCGACTTCCCTGGCACCCCCGCCCCCCCACACACCTGAGGACCAGAGAACCTCATCCGAGAGTGTATGCATATTTGCAAATATAAGGCTGGCACTTTCTTCGCTCATTTTGGCCTTTATTGATTGAGAAACAAAGCACTAAGATATATTTAATCCTCAGAATAATGGTAAACCACTGAAATAGTGTAGTGCAATCATATTTCTATTTTAGAAATAGTGTCCTGATTGAAGAGAGAGGCAGGACTAGAGAGTCAAGACCAATTAAAAGCCTGTTGTTTCAATAAAATAAGTAGCAGTGATATGCAGACTCGGAAGAGTTCCAGTGGGATGTATTTACAGATGTATTTAAGAGGTACTATCAATAGGTATCTTGATCTGTTGGTGCTGCTATAACAAAATACCATCAATTGGGTGGTTTATAAATAACATAAATTTGTATCTTCTGGTTATAGAGGCTGGGAAGCCTAAGATTTGGTTGCCAGCACGTTCAGCTTCTGGAGAGGGCCTTCTTCTAGGTTGCAGACTGCTGACTTCTTGCCGTGTCCCCATATCATGGAAGGGGCTAATGAGCTCCCATAGGCCTATTTTATAAGGGCACTAGTCTCATTCATAAGGACTCTGTCCCCATGACTTAATTGCCTCCCCAAAGTCTCCACCTCCTAATACTATATCACCTTGGGGGTTAGGATTTAAATAGCTTCAATTCATGCCCTTCTCATATGTAAAACACATCCATTTCATCCCAATAGCCTCAAAAATCTTTACATATTCCAGCATTACCTCAACAGTCTAAAACCCAGAGCATCATCTAAAGATCATCTAAATCAGATATGGAGAGACTCAAAGTTTCCTTTATTCTGAAGCAAATAGCTCTCCAGCTGTGGACTTGTGAAACCAAGCATGTTATATGCTTCCAAAATAAAATGGTGAGATAGGCATAGGATAGACATGTCCATTCCAAAAAGGAGAATTAGGAAAGAAGGAAGAGGTAACAGGTCCTGAGCAAGTCCAAAACCTTAAGGGTCAAGAATAACTTCTTTGGCGTGAAGTTACGCCCTCTGGACCCTCTGGAGCAGTGGCTCTGTCTTCCAGACCCAGTGGGATGATGGCCCTGTCTGCTAGGCTTGGGTGGCTCTACCCACAAGGCAGTTTTCTGCAGTAACCCCACCCAGCAATGTGCCTGGGTCATGTCCCTGTGGCTCTCTTGGACTGGAATTGCACATCTATAGATATACTGGTCTGGAATTTAGGGGACACCACCACCCTCAAACTGATTTTCTACTTGGATTTCTTGGCTTTCCAGGGAATTCTTTGAAATCTAGGTGGAGTTAGCTAGATTCCCTCACAGCTTTGCTGGGAGTAGTACATACTATACCAGGACCCACTGGAGTCACACCTCAGGCAGTCAAGGAATGTCATGATGGAGGGCAATGAGCAGAGTCTTGAGGGGTGCAGGGCATCAAGTGCAGAGGTCTTGCGAACACCCATGGCCACTCCTTTGAAATCACTCTGTTTCTCCAGGACCTTGCACTCTTGACCTGTGATGGCAGTGACAACTGTGATAATCTTCAAAATGCCTTTGGGATCATTTTTCCATTGTCCTGATGAATAGCACCTGGTTTCTACGTACTACTCTCCTAACTGAATGGTTAATTGGTCACACCCTTGATGTTCTCGCCACAACATGCTTTCTCATTTTAAAGAATATGAACAACCTGAGAATCTTCCAAAATTTGAGTTTGGCTTCTCTTTGGATTAAATATTCACTATTTAATTTTTCAGGCCGGGTGCAGTGGCTCACACCTGTAATCCCAGCACTTTGGGAGGCTGAGACGGGTGGATCACAAGGTCCGGAGATCAAGACCATCCTGGCTAACATGGTAAAACCCTATCTCTACTAAAAATCAAAAAAATTAGCTGGGCATGGTGGCGGGTGCCTGCAGTCCTAGCTACTCAGGAGGCTAAGGCAGGAGAATGGCGTGAACCCAGGAGGCAGAGTGAGCCAAGATCACGCCACTGCACTCCAGCCTGGGTGACAGAGCGAGACTCTGTCTCAAAAAAAAAAAAAAAAAATTCACTAGTTAATTTTTCAGTATTAAATTTCTAAGCAGTGTTGAGGTAAGCCAAGCCATACCCTCGACACTGCTTAGAAATTTCTTTGGCACAATGTGTATTGCATTACTCATAAGTTCTACTCTCTACAAAAACTAGGACACTTTATAATAAGGGGCACTTTTCCTCCAGTTTCCAAAAGTATGTTCCTCATTTCTGTCTGAGACCTCATCAGAATGGCCTTTACTGTGCATATTTCTACCAACATTGTATTCATGACCACTCATATATTTTCTAAGAAGATTAAGGCTTTCGCTACTACTCTCCTCTTCTTCTGAGCCTTCCTCTGCATTTCCCTCTATGATCTGTCCATGGTGATGTAAGCTTTTTCCAGCCTCTACTCATTACCCAGTTTCAAAACTGCTTCCATATTTTTGTTAAAGCAGGAACTTCACTCCTTGGTACCAATTTTCATCTTAATTCAATGTGAAATGCTCTAACAAAATACTATAATAAAAACTGGGTGGCTTATAGACATACAATAAAGTTGTTTCTCAAAGTTCTGGAGGCTGTGAAGTTCAAGATCCAAGTTCCAGCAGATTTGGAATCTAGTGAGGGCTCATTTCCTGGTTCATAGATGGCATCTTCTTGCTAGGTGTCTTTAATGGTAGAAAGGGCAAATGAGCTTAATTGGGCCTATTTTATAAGCGCACTAATGTAATTAATAAAAGCTCCACCCCATGATCTAATCACCCCCAAAGGCCCTGCCTCCTAATCCCATTGCCTTGGAGGTTAGGATTTCAACATATGAATTTCGGGGAGATACAAACATTAAGACAACAGCAACAGGTTTAGATAATTTGTGGAGAAAGAGACAGCAAGAATGACTCCCTATTCCTGTCAGCCCAAACCTTGCCAAATCAATAGGCTCACATACTGTAGGACAGATAAAAAACACTCATTTAAAAAGTTAATTACATATGGTTTTTATGTATTGAATTATTTTTCCAATTTACCTTTCATGAGAAAATCGGGGATGTAGTCTGAAGTGGTGGCAGGGAAAGCTGATTTCAAAAAGAATGCCTGGAAAATATTAAAATATTCAGATATAATAACACACAAGTATATGAATCAGTGAAGTTGTATAAGAAACACAATTAGTATGAGCTCTTTCTCATAGTTCTAGTAATACTATGGGCTAACTATACAGCCATCTAAGTTCACATAACATTAATACTCAAAATAAATCACTAAATACCAAAGCAAATTTAAGAATTATTTTTATATTTGATAGTAAAGTAATTGGGCAAAACATAAGCTACACCGTTTCTAAAACTCTCTTCTCCATTCTCTTTTACTGAAGAAGAAAGCCTTGTTAACTGTGTGATTCTACAAATTTGAGGAAGCTATCTTTAAAGCGTAAACAAGCCACTCTGTAGAAGGGAGGATGAGACTGGAAACAACACAGGAGTTGATGCAAAATATAGCAAAGAGTAAATAAGATTACATCCACAGTAATGCTGTATATTAGTTTAACACGTTCCGGCAAATGTTATTTTCCTCATTTTACAAATGAGGAATCTGAGGCTCTGAGAGATGAGACAACTTGCTCAAGATTAGTTGGTTATTAAATTGGCAGAACTGAGACTTGAATTCAGGAAATCAGAACTTTGTAGAGCTACTTTAGCAATATCACATTGCCTTTCACACTCAAGAGTATCTGAAAATGTTTTTACCACGTTTGTTTATTAACCTAATCATTGATTAATTAGCAGATAATGTTTATTTTTTTATTTTTTTAAATTAACAGCTTTATTTAAATATAATTAATATGCATCAAATTACACATTTCAAGTGTACAATTTAATCACTTTTGATATGCATTTGTAAAACCATCACCACAGTCAAAATAATGAACATATTCATCATTCCAAAAACTTTTCTCCTGCCCCTTAGTAATTCCTCCCTTAACCCCAGGCAGCCACTGATCTGCTTCCTGTCACTATAGATAAGTTGACATTTTTTAGAATTTTATATCAATGAAATCATACACTAATGTACTTTTTTGTCTGACTTCCTTCTTCCAGCATAATTATGAGACTTATCCATGTTGTATGTATCATTAGAAAAATATTTTTAATGACAGACATTTCTCTTTTTTTTCTCATTTTTTTTTCTTTTATTATTACACTTTAAGTGTGGGATACATGTGCAGAACGTGCAGGTTTGTTACATAGGTATACACGTGCCACAGTGGTTTGCTGCATCCATCAACCCATTATTTACATTAGGTATTTCTGCTAATGCTATCCCTCCCCTAGCTCCCCACAGACCCCAGTGTGTGATGTTCCCTTCCCTGTGTCCACGTGTTCTCATTGTTCAACTCTCATTTATGAGTGAGAACATGCGGTGTTTGGTTTTCTTTTCCTGTGTTAGTTTGCTGAGAGTGATGGTTTCCAGCTTCATTCATGTCCCTGAAAAGGACATTAACTCATCCCTTTTTAAGGCTGCACAGAATTCCATGGTGTATATGTGATTTGTTGTCTACCAAGAGAATCCTTGTATTTAAGAGTCCCATTTCTACCCTTTCCTCATTCCCGCATGCAGAAGAGATTTTTTTTGTTTTGTTTTTCAATCTGGTTAGGCTGTTTCCTTGACTTTTATGATACAAAATCAGAGAAGTGGTTGGGGAAGAGGAGATTTGAAGTGGGAGATTTGAAGCAGAGCTGGTGAGGTTAATACTCATATTACAGAGTTGATGAGGGGAGTTTGATAAAATGAAATAGTCAGTGCAAAATAATTGGTGAGAGACAGAAAGGGAAGTGCTTCAGAAGGTCATGATCTGAAGCCATTTAAAAGTCCTTAGAGACACAGGATTAAAGAATCAAACCTGTGGTTGCCAGTTTGGTAATGAGTCTTTAAATAGGACATCACACTTGAATGAAAACATTTAGGTTATTCTTTTTGTGTATTCTTGACAGTTGTAGTCCGGAGGTTTTGACTTTATAACTGACCACTCAGCTGTATTCCAGATTAAAATCGTTATGTCAGAGTTGAGAATTTTTTTTGACTATGACTGCCTGCTATGGTCTGAATGTTTGTGTTCCCCTCCAGAGTTTGTGTGCAAAAATTCTTACCCTCATGGCAATGGTATTAGGAGTTGGGGCCTTTGGAGAAGTGATTAGGTCAGGAGGTTGGAGCCCGCATGACAGGCATTATTGCCCTTTTAAAATAAGCTCCAGTGATCTCATTGGCCACTTCCACCATATGGGAATATAGTGAAAAGGCACATTTTATGAACCAGGAAATGGGCCTTCACCAGACACTATATCTGCTGGTGCCTGGATCTTGGATTGCACAGTCTCCAGAACTGTGAGAAATAAATGTTTGTTGTTTATAAGCTACCCAGTTTAAAGTACTTGTTATAGCATCCTCAATAGACTATGAAACTGACAAATTTTTAAATCAATAGTGCAAATGAACTGCAATGGACCAGCTCCCAACACAGTGATTTTTAGAATAAGGACAAAAAACAAGAAAGACATTGAACCTCAGTCCCTGAAGTAAGAGTTGCACAATGAGGACAGATATGCCAGTCAGAAAATCAAACTTATCCAATGCTGTGTGATTTGATTAACATAAAGAAATCTTTTAGGCTTCCCTACCTCATTTTCCAGGAGCACACTAAATTACATTTTATCCCAACATCCATGGATATCCAGTTTCTTAAGAATTATTTTAAGAAAGCCTATATGTATTAAATACTAGTGCTACTTGGACTAGTTAAAATAGTTAAAAGTTATTGCCAATTTTCAGCAAGATATGGTTAAGCCTGTGAAATGAGTTATATTGATCCACATTCTACTAGAAATTGGGAGAAAAATATTATAGGAAGTAATGTGCCAGGAGTCAGAGGAAGTAACTTTAAGGCATAATTAGTATGCCTCAGTATGACACAAAAATACAAAATGGATAATAAGTTCTTTTACTAAGATAATGTTTTAATGAGTACATAGAAGGCCCTGCCCTAAATTAGGCCTGATTATGGATGACAATCTATGTGATCAGCATTTCTGTAGAGAGAGCTTTATTTTGTTAAAATGTATGCATGGCAGGATATAAAGTAATTAAGATTAAAATGAAAAATGCATAATACTGGGTAACCAATCAAGAAAAGATATTTTCTTTTTGTTTTTTGTTTGTGTTTGTTTTTGTGCTCAGACTAATATTTACTGCAGTGCTATCCACTAGGTCTAGAGCATGGCTGAAGCTTAGGATAGCCTAAGCTGAGTTTATGCCTAGGATACACAATCAACAATCACTGAACAATATCTCTTCTTTTCCCTCTCTCTCATTCTCTGAAAAACTATATGAGCTCTTGCTGTTAGTGAATTTAATTAAGTCTGAGGACAAAAGTGAGGTAAATTGACCGTGCAACAAGGACTAGGGTGCAGGTGTGATTTGAGAAGCCGGCAGAATTGGGGGCACTAAAATTCTCTGGGTACCATCTCTTGCAGACACTACTAACAAGTAACCTTGCCATAAATTTGTGGGCAGTATGAACACAGACGTCTACCTTTCCATATTATTAAATTATTGAAATGGAACTTACAAATAGGAAACCAAAATTCTACAGCATAACTAGAAAAATCTATGGTTGGTTAAATTGATGTTGGCCAAGCGTAGAAGCCAATCTATAGATTTGAAGAATTTCTGCAAGATAGAGTACATATGGGAAAAACACTTTGAAGGCAGATATTAAGGCATGGATATCACTGTACAGGAAGACTGGAGAGTCTGGATAATAAATAGAAGACCCTGGAAATCTTTTGTTTTATTGCTATTGTAAATGGAGGTGAACTGGAGCTAATATCAGGGGAAGAGGCTGTGCAGAAGCACACCAGCCAAATTCTCTTTTGCAGACTTTGAACCTTAGTAGAGTCATAACTCAAATTTCTCATCAGTGTAGACCCTTCCAACAAACCAGAATCTTGGCCCAGTGATAAGAAAAGTCCTTTGCAAACCTACACAGCAAAGAAACAGCCATGTGGCAGCTTTCCTGTAATAATCCGTGATGTGTGGGACAGAAATAAGCTCTATGTTAAAGCTGAAGGCAATGAAAGACACTTAGATAGTGACTTCTTTGTGCTAGGAGATTAACTTAGTAATTTATGAAATGCCAACAAACCATGAAATACGTACCATTAGTACTCCCATTTTATGGATGAGTATACTGAGGCAAGAAAAACTAAGTAATTTGCCTAAAGTTCACAAAGTGAGTTAAACAGTAGGTATTTCATTTAAACTTTGGCAGCCTGGCTCCATAAAATCCATTTAAAGAGGCATTTAAAAGGAATCAAAGAAACAGTGGCTTAAACAAAAAAATAAATGTAACCTGCATAAAATTCAGAAACAAGCAGGTCAAAGCTACCCAAGAGCGACTCCTTTCCACCAAATCCTGAGAGACTTACGGTCCTTAGATCGCATTGTTCCACATTTCCTGGACCTCAGTCCCAAAATTATTTCACAGACCAACATGGACCTTCAGCGATCAGATCAAAGTTTCAAGCAGCAAGATGGAAACCAGACGTTTTCAGGCTTCAGACTGCAATGCTTCATGACATACTCTGAATGTCAATGTTTGGTTAACATTGACTGGAACATTTGTGACAAAGAAATCCAAAGTCAACAGACAAGAAAAGCCATCAAAAAGATCTACATGGTGATGATAAACAAGCTTGTTTTTTGGCAGATTATACATGCTAGAAAATGAAAGCTGTGAGTAGAATTTAGGAAACATTTACAGAATTCAATAGGAATCATCATAAAAATGAAAAAAAATGGAAGAAAAGGTATAAATACAGAAAGGTCAGATTCTGCAAGTTCAAACTATGAGTTGTAAACATTTTTGGAAGAAGGAGCAACATAGATATAATAAAAAGAAAAAATGAAAAAAATGAAGACATTATTCTTAATTCTAAAGTTATTATTTGTTCCAATAACCAACCAAATGTAGTATCATTTCTGAGCCCAACTTAAAAAAAACACCATACTTCGAAATGGCCAAGTGAAATTAGAAACTTCAAAGATATAGAAGAATTCTGCAGGCATCTAAGAGGCAAAAAAGCAGTTTCATTACAAGAAAAGAAAAATCAGGCATGCTTCCACGTTGGTGCAACATGAAAGGACAGAAAAAATTGCGGCAACAATCATAGTGTCCCAAAGAAAAATGTTTTGACTCAAGAATTATATTTCCAGCCAATCTGTCATTGATTTATGAACCCAGGACAAAGCAATTCCTTGATGTGCAAGTGCTTAACACTATGCCATCTAGTTTGTGTTCTTTTCAGGGTAAACTATTAAACTGCCAGAAGATCTATTACAAAATGATGAAATATGAATTAAATTATAATGACAACATTGTAGCTGAAAATAATTGACGGGTTGAGCAATAAAGTCTGTTAACTATATTGAGATGAATTTTAATATTGGTTTCAGTATAATTAAGATTTGGTAATAGTTTTCCTTTAAAAATTGAAAAAAGTTGAAGTCACAGAGTTCATAATTTCTAACGAGAAACAAGTACTGAGCAGGTGTAAGTGACAAGGGGAGGACTGAGAAAGTCTTAACAATCTTCGCATTCACAAAAGGAAGTGGAAACTATTTAAATTGATTCCAATGATAAATTTAACCATATCCTTATAAAATTTTAAGGTAAACATCAGTAGAAACAAAAGTAAAAGTCAAGCCATTATAGAAACGGTAGATTCAGAGGATTCAGCAAAGTTTGAGACATGAATATGGCTGCCTTGCTTCACCTCCCCACCTCCCCACAATTGATCCTAATGTGTCTGCCTATCTTAGAATCTACTGTAGTTCCAAAAAAGAGCATTTATATGGGGCTTTGTTTTTTTCAAGTTGGTAAGTACCTAAAGACCCACATCAGACAGTGTCAAGGTAACAGTTACAAGGTACTGGATCCTTGGAATAACCTGGCTCATAGAGGGGTATGGCTCTCTCAGGATAAGTTGAAAATTGGTCTCACTTCAGTGTTTATTGTACCTGCTTTTGAGAGGCCATGAAACAGCTGAATAGGGGGACTGCATCTTCTTGCACATGAGGCCTGACAGTATGTGCATACAAACATTACTTCGCTGTCTCTACTTTTGGAAACGCCACCAGTTAGGATCCCAGCCTATAACAATCAGACTAATTACCAATTAGTCTAGGAAGAAAAACAATCATATATCTTTAGGTGCTCAGCAACCTGAGATAATTATCAGTCAGAGCAGATAAACCACAGGCCCATTGATTTACAACTGTTAGAAGAGATAGGCATGAACTAGCAAGGGAACAAAGTAAAACACCTTAGAAGCTGCAAATATAGCATTCAGGTAAACACATGCACGTCAACACACACATACATGGACTTGCTAGACCTAACATAATGATTTCCTGTCTGAATAATTTGTAAAAGAAGAGTGTGGGTATGGCTGAAATGTGAGTAGTGACTTGGAAAAGTAAATAAATACATCTTGATTTTAAAAGCCAAAGCAAAGTAACACAAAGAATTAATAAAAAGAGAGAACATAAAGAGGGCTGGATGGAATGAGATATGAGACTTGCAAGGTGGATCCGGAGAACCTAGCATGAGAGTAATCAAAGTTCCAAAAAGATGCAAAGGGACACATGGATGATAGAAATAATTAAACAAATCGTTGAAGAAGTTTCCAAAGTTGAGGAAAGAACTCAACTTGTAGACTGAAAGTGCTCAGTGTGCTCCAGGTTAGAAAACACACAGGCATTGGCATATGTAAGTACATTTTCCTTGGGATTTTTTTTTTTTTTGAGATGGAGTCTCACTCTGTCACCCAGGCGGGAGTGCAGTGGTGCGATCTCAGCTCACTGCAACCTCCACCTCCTGGGTTCCAGCAATTCTCCTGCCTCAGCCTCCCAAGTAGCTGGGATTACAGGCGCGTGCCACCATGCCTGGCTAATTTTTGTATTTTTTTTAGTAGAGACGGGATTTTCCTATATTGGCCAGGCTGGTCTCAAACTCCTGACCTCATGATCCACCTGCCTCGGCCACCCAAAGTGCTGGGATTGCAGGCGTGAGCCACCACACCTGGACTTTTTTTGGATTTAAAAAATAATGACAACATGTTACATTCTTCTGAAGAAAAAAGGACACGTTTCTGGCAAAGGTGAAAGAATCAGACTGGCGTCGGATTTCTCATCTGCAACACTGTAAATTACAAGAGAACATTATTTACAGATTTCTGAGAGCCAGGAATTCAATCCAATAGTCCTATAATCAGATAAATTATTTTTCACCTCCTAGGATACATACATTTGTGTCTATGCAATAATTTAAAAAAATCTCTGCACCCCAGTCTAAATAAATAATTGACAAAAATTATTTCTAAACAACCAATACATCATAATAGATACTTTAAAATGTAAGAAGTATTCAGAGCTACATGAGAAAGGAATATAAAGAAACAAATAGATCAGTGGAAATAAAACAACAAATAGTAATGATTCTAATACATATGTAAATTTAACATGATTAAATTGACATTTCTATTCAGAAAAAAAAATAGAATCTTTAAAAAAATGTGTTATTTGGCTGGGTGCGGTGGCTCACGCCTGTAATCCCAGCACTTTGGGAGGCCGAGATGGGCAGATCACAAGGTCAGGAGTTCGAGACCAGCCTGGCCAATATGGTGAAACCCCATCTCTACCAAAAATACAAAAATTAGCCGGGCATGGTGGGGGGTGCCTGTAATCTCAGCTACTCGGGAGGCTAAGGCAGGAGAATGGCGTGAACCCAGGAGGCGGAGCTTGCAGTGAGCCGAGATCAAGCCACTGCACTGCAGTCTGGGTGACAGAGCAAGACTCTGTCACGAAAAGAAAAAAAAAAAAAGAAAAAAAAGATTGTGTTATTTAAATATTGTTAAATGGTCAGTTACTTAGAAGATAACAAAATTAAACCCTATTTTTTACCTTATCAAATGAAATTGTAGCTACATTAAAATATTGAAAATACCCAAATAAGAAATATTTTGAAAAATATCTAAGAGGTTACATATAAAATCCAGACGCTAGAGACACGTGCTTCTTAAAACCAGAAATGTAGAGACTACACACCAAAAGAGACATTTAACTAAATAATTTTTTTAAAATTTTTGAATGGCAAGTGATACCATCAATAAAATCATAGACCAAGACACAGATTCAAAGAAGTTATAACACAGAAGAAAGGCAGAGAGTAGTATCTATAATATATAAAGATCTCTTATAAATTTGCTAAGTAGGCATAAAAATTCTATGTGAAAAATTAAGCTGACAATGTAGAAAGTAATTTAAAGATGAGTAAATCAAAACGGCTGATAAACATATAGTTTCCCAAGCATATCAGTAGTCCAAAAAGGCAATAAAGTGTTAATAAGATATCACCTTAATCTATCAGAGAATTAAAATAACTGAGAATAATGTTCATGGTGTGTATGTGGAAAAAAAAGGCTCTCTCATATCCTATGAGTAGATAAATGGATCAGTAGAGTCTTTAAAACAATCATTCCACTTTTGTTAAACTTAAAGTACATATCTAGTTTAACATGTCCAGCTCTCTTCTAGGAGGCTGTTTCTTTGGAAGAAAATAAAAATCACATAAGAATTTATGGACCTAGATGTTGTCAGTATAAAATGGGAGAAAATATGCAAATAAAATTCTAAACACAGTGAATAAATGACCATCCCTAAGGAAATGGTTCAATACATTACGTTAGAGATACAAAATAGACTAAAAGGAATTATGAAACTTAAGAAATAAATAGTCATCAATAATGGGACAAACAGACATCATGTTCGTTTTGATGTGATACTGAGAATAATCTAATATCACATACATGGTATTCTCATCCAAAATGTTTAACCAAAATCAAATCATACTAAACAAATTGAGAGATATTCTTCATTCTAATACAATTGACCTGATCTCTTAAAAAGAAGTCAATGTTGGCCAAATGCAGTGGCTCATATCTGTAATCCCAGCATTTTGGGAGGTCGAGGCAGATGAATGGATCTCTTGAGTTCAGGAATTCAAGACTAGCCAGAGCAATATGAGGAAACCCCATCTTACCAAAAACAAAAAATTACAAAAATTAGCCTGGTGTAGGGGTGAACCTGTAGTCCCAGCTACTTGGGAGGCTGAGGTGGTAGGATCACTTGAGTTCAGGATGTTAAGGCTGCAGAGAGCTGTGCCACTGCACTCCAGCCTGGGCAACACAGTGAGACCCTGCCTAAAACAAACAAACAAAAAAGGCAATGTCATGAAAGACAAAGTAGATTAGACAAATATTCTATATCCAAGAAGACTATAACAGTGATAACTAAATGTAATGCAGGATGCTTGATTGAATGCTATTATAGATGGAAAAAAAAGTTATAAATGGATATAAGTGGCACAACTGAGAACATTTGCATAAGAATTGTTTTAGATAGTAGTATTAATGTTAAATTTATTAAGTGTGATCATTGTTTTGTGGTTACATAGAGGATTGTCTTTATTCTTAGGAGATTTTTTTTTAACTTTTATTTTAGGTTTTGGGGTACATGTGCAGGTTTTTTTGATAAGTACACTCCTGTCGTGGGGGTTTATTGCACAGCTTATTTTATCACCCAGGTACTAAGTCTAGTACCTGATAGTTATTTTTTCTGCTTTTCTCCCTCCTTCCAACCTCCTCCCTGAGGAAGGCCCCCATGCGTGTCGTTCCCTTCTTTGTGTTCGTGAGTTCTCATCATTTAGCTCCCACTTATAAGTGAGAAAGTGCAGTATTTGGTTTTCTGTTCCTGCGTTAGTTTGCTAAGGATAATAGCCTCCAGCTTCATCCGTGTTTCCACAAAAGACATGAAGGAAATACATATTAAAATATTTAGGCCTGAAGTTTATTAGTGTTATCAACTCTCAAATGGTTTATTCTATTATTCTTGCAACTTTTCTGTGGGTTTAAAATTCTTCAAAATAAAAAGAAAAAAATGAGGAAATTGGAAAATTTATTTAAAAATCGCCTTTCACAAAACAAAACAAAACTGTCACTATGTTTTTACCCAATTCTAAAACGGTGGTGTGAGGGCAGAATTGGTTTCTAGTCCTTGGGAAACTACCAGGCTGTCCCTTGGGAAAATAAAAAAACGTGACTTCATTATGCAGAGAGGAGAAATAAGAGGGAGGGGGGAGCTCAGAGCTAAGCCTCTGCCTTTTCCATCTCCACCCCAACGCCTTCTGCACCACCAGCTAGATTTCTTTTTTCTTTCCTATGCTGATAAAAGTACAATGTAAATTCCAGATATATAAAGTGACTACCTCTAAGTACCTGCTTAGGTGAGTGTAAAACTGATCTTGAGCCAGTCAAGTCTCTCCTAGTGATTTTTGAGAAAAATCAGGGTGACCGTGCCAAAGAATGAGGTAAAAGGAAAGAAAGCAACAGCAAACACTATGTCTTACCAGTGCTTAGTTGTGTTGCTATAATAATCTTCTATAAATAATCAGTTAATAATACATTTACTGAACTTGTACCCTATGAGAAGTGAGATAATTCATTTGGAAATTCACCAGGTTTTCTCTGAGAAAATGGATACTACATACATATATATTCACTGACACCTGGCATGTCTGAGATCATGTATGCCAAATTTTAGCCTGGAGGTAATTTTTACCAAGAAGTTATAAACCTCTGAAAATAGAGGTTAATAGGAAAAGCTGAAACATCCTTAATGACAAGGTTGCCATGGAAACAATATAACACTAGCATCAAATATCTGTTGCATTTAGGTCTCCATGTCTCCTTTGATAAGTTTTCCCTGAGTGAAATGAAAGCATCAGTTGACTAGCACAGGAAGACTTTTTTTCCTATGTCATCCAATCAGGGACTTACTGTGTAACTAGGTGAGCTAGTCAGATGGGAAGATGATAGTAAAAGAAAGAACACGGATATGCCCAAACCAATGTTAACTAGGAGGTCGCTATAACCCAGTGCACGGTGACTTAACAGTTTTAAGAAGAAACAGCAAGGCAGAGAATTAAAAAATAAACATTTGAATTATCATGGAAAAAGTAATAATGCAGTCATTTCTTTTAGAAATGGACCAAACAACAGGCCAGGCATATTTCTAGATTTAAAAAAAATTTGTTTTTAGTAATTCTAGCACAGGGGTTCACAGTGTGCGGTCCACAGTGTTCCTCCAGATGGTCAGTAGCTTGGTCTCTTGTGGGGCTGACATTTCCCATGTGAATATGTGGTCCTTCTGTTTCTGGCAACTATTAAAAATGTACTTATTTTATGTAATCAAAACTAGCCATAATTTTAGGAGCATCTCATTCAAAACGTCATCATTCCTCTCGTCAATTCCACAAAAGGATTCTGGGCATTGCAAGCAGAATGAGGGAAATAACTGATCTAAATTGGTTTTTATTTTTACCTGATGGGACTCAGTCATTTTAGAGTAATACTAACATATTGGCATGAGTTTTTATCCCTTTATCTGCATTTCATAATCTCAAGAGGCATCAGGAAAAGTGAAGGGATTCAAATTTTATAGATAATAAGACTTGAAAGAGCAAAAACCAAATTGTTCCCTTTAGACACAAAACAGTGATGGCTAGATTTTCTCTTCAAGGGCAGACACACCACACAGAGTCCAATTCTAGGGCCTAACTCACCTTTAGGGATTTCCATACTTCTGGAAACCGAATAACTCTTTCATGCCTCTGTTTAGTTCTTAAATAGAAAAAAAAAAAAAATAGCAGTGGAGTCTTTCATCATCTATAACTGGAGGACCAATTGGTGGGTCAATTCCACCTGATAAATGTCCACTGACCAAGGAGCACTCTCCTTGGCAAATTATGCTCTGCTCTGAGGAAAATGCAATCAGAATACTTGCCAGGCTGAAATATGAACATGAGAGGGGAAAATATTGCATAGTGAAAAGACCATGGGCTCTGGGTTTGACTCCTGGCTATGCTCACTGGCTGTGTGTCTCTAAGCAAGCTACTGAAATTACTGACTTGCAGTTTTGTCATCTGTAGTGTGGATCAACTGATACTTAACTTACAGATACTCTGAGAATTAAGTGAAACAAGAAATATTAAGACTTCAATACAGTTTATATAGGCATGTAGTAGAATTCTATACTATATATGTATACATAGAGTGATGTTGTAAGTTACTTCTGCGTAAGTTTTCACTCATATGTAGATATCTCTCCTCTGCCATAAAAACATGCCAGAAGTCACCTCTTCATATGCTGAACCCCATTTACAGCTATTCAAAACCAACCAGTATCAACCTACCTATGCAAGAACATCCTAATGATAAAGTAAATAATAAGGTATCTCAGACTTGGGCTAAGAAAAATTGACATAGTCACATCATTAGAAATATCAGGCTTGAATATTGGGATTTGAATAATTCAAATAAGGTGGTAAACACAGCAAAGCTTTCTTTTTCACCCAGACAAGAATAAACCTTTATATATTTAGAAACATAATCCATAGCTAATGAGCCCAATAGTTTAGAATCTGTTAAGCAGGTTTCTCTAAGAAGGAGATAGTGATATAAATAAATATACTAAACAACTGTCATTAGGGAATGCCAGTTATAACAAATCATATCACATAGGCCCATTCCAACATTTGTATTTAAGTGAAATCATGTTAAGTGAACATCAGGTTGGGTTTTCATAGAAATGCAAGTTACAAAACAATTCACTTGAGAAGAGAGTGAAGGTGGTTCTAGCTATAATCCATAGAGCTAGTATGGGAGACCATGAGCAGACAGCAGCTGCAGATGAGACTTGATTCACCTACTCATCTAGAAGGGTGATTTTTTTTTTTTTTGAGATGGAGTCTTATTCTATTGCCCAGGCTGAGGTGCAGTGGCATGATCTTGGCTCACTGCAACCTCTACCTAGGAGGGTGATTTTTAAATGATGTTTATGATCAGTCTCAGGAACAAGACTAATAAACCAGTATAGAGAGAAGGGATATTTTTCATGACCACCGGCAGGGCCATGATGGGCACAATAGATTATATCATTTAAATTAATATAGACTTTTGGTGGCAGAAGCTGCAGTTGTCCGTCAAAATCTATTCTTTCATCTTTTTATACTAATGTTACTAGACTTTCCAGCCTCCCTCCAGGTAACTGGCTTCCTGCAGGTGAAACCTGAGTGAAAGTAACACGTGCCATTTCTAAGTCTGGGCCTTAAGATACTGGTTGCACACACCTTTATGCTTTTTTTCCTCTTTTGACAAGCTTCACGAGACTCAACTTGAACTATGTAAGTGAGAACAATATTCTAAGTGATGGTAGAGCAACAGCATGAAAGAAACCTGGATGTCTGCGTGAACATGTGCTCCTGACCTTCCCCTCTAACCCTGCTGATTACCTAAGGTTTACTGTGAGAGAAAGGATTAATTTCTATTTTCTATAAGCAAACATATTTTTGGTATCTTTTGCACAACATCTTAGTCTTACCTTAACATTACTTCCAGTGGTAACGTTTTTAATTCATAGCACCACTGCGATTTGCTTATTTCTATTTTTGTTGTTGCTGTTGTTTTGAGACAAGGTTTTTCTCTGTCACCCAGACTGGAGTGCAATGGCATGTCCATGGCTTATTGCAGCCTCAACTTCCGGGGTTCAAGTGATTCTCCCATCTTAGCTTCCCAAGTAGCTGAGACCCTCCCATCTCAGGCTCCCGACTGACACATGCCTCCACATCCAGGTAATTATTTTTTTAATTTTTTGTAGAGATGGGGCTCTCGCTTTGTTACCCAGGCTGGTCTCAAACTCGTGGGCTCAAGTGACTCTCCCGCTTCGGCCTTCCAAAGTGCTGGGATTACAGGCGTGAACCACTGCACCTGGACACTTATTTCTGGTTTTGATGGGATGTGGGCACCTCTATAGGTAGTGCAAAAATAGGAAAAGGGTTACTTTGGGAAGCCCATTTTAGTGACTGCACTTCTGTAACTGGAAAATAATGTGCCTCAAATCAAGTGGTACTTCTGAATGAATGCCTGGCATGATGGAATCAAGAGCATGTGTGCATGATATTAAGTGGTTGGTATTGTTTACATCTTGGAAGACAGGAATAGTTCACCATGAGCTTGATAAATTAGGGAAATTGGCAGAAATAACTAGGGGAAAATAAAATAAAGCAAGGGTAAGATATGACACTCAGAAGCCAGAAGCAAAAGGCAGAGATTAAAGATAGGTTCTGTCTGCTTCAGCGTGACTACAACAGAAAGTCTGGAGGGACTGCAAACCTAAGATGAATACCAGTCAGCAAAACAGTGCTGTTATTTAAAAGCCTAATATGGTAATATATTAACATAAATATGACATGCCAAGCCCGGGAAGTAAGATTTCGTCTCTACGGCACTGGTGAAGACCTTATTAATGGATAGTGTCTAGTTTTGTTCTCAACACTTTAGGGGAATGTGGCAAACTGGAGAGAGTCCAACAAAGAGCACCAAAAATGATAAAAGGGTAAGAAAATAAAGGCTGAGAGGAAAGGTTAATAACTAGGATTGTTTAGCCTGAAGGAGTGAGAAGGCTGGAGGGTGACTTAAAATCTGTTTAAATATACGCCTGGCCATTGATAATGAGCATGCTGACTAGCTGTTCCTCGTGGACCTAATGAGAGAGTGAGGAAGGCAGATTTATGCTACAGCCTTAGATTTCTGTTTGATATAAGGAAACATTTTTTGGGGGGAGAAAAAAATGTTTTACACAGAAGCACCATATGAAGAGAATTGATGCAATTACTTTTCTTCAAGGTGTCTAAGACAGCAACACAATGAGCATTTACCTGGCCTTAGAATCAGGGAGCTGAGTCAGCCACAGAGTTTACTTAGCCACTTTTACTTTCAGAAGGGATACATGAAAAAAGGTTTAATGGATATAGTTTATAAAGCTGCTGCCACAGGGGGAAATACATTTTTACAGTCATTAAACTCATTCTTCTTGGATCTCCACTTTCAACTCCAGTTTTGTATTTGTGATTCGGGTAGAAAAGAAAACAGAGGAGGGTAATTTGGATTTTAATCTCTGCTTTCTCTTTTGTCCTGGTTGAGATAGGAATCTCTAATAGTGCCCAACGTTCAACCAAAATATTGGTTTTTGCCCTGAGGCCAGTTCTGCTCTAGAGCAGCAGATCTCAAAATGTGGTCCACAAAACCCCTGGGTGTAGCTGAGATATTTGCAGGAGTCTGCAAGGTCAAATCTATTTTTATATAAACACTAAGATTTTTTTTTTGTGGTTTCCACTGTAATAATTCTTGCACTGATGAAGTAAAAGCAACAGAGTATAAAATTGCTGGTGTCTTATTAGGAATTAAGGCAGTAGCATCAAATCATAATAGTCATCATATTCTTCACAGATAGATAGGTTCTTGCTGAAAAAAGAAAAAGTGGTTACTTCACCAAAAAATGTTGTTGAAGCAGCAGTAAGAATTACTAATTTTCTTAAGCCTCTACCTCTTATTATACTTCCTTTTAATTTTTGGGGGGGCAAAATGGGAAGTATAAAAAAGAAATTCTGCTGCACAAGGAAGCATGATGATTGACTCAGGGAAAAGCACGTGGATGATGGAGTCGTGACCTGAACTAGCTGCAGTTTCCATGGAACATCATTTTTACTTAAAAGAATGATTGGCTGACAAACTTGGCTACTTGACAAATGTTTTCTCAAAAATGAACTAGGGAAACTTGTCATGTCAAGGAAATAATACACTATCTGTTGACAATGATAAAATCTGAGCTTTCAAGAAAAAATTAGAATTTGGGAAGAATGGGATTTTGGACAGTTTCCCAATACTTAAATATTTTTCTAATGACATGGCTGGGGATACTCATAAATGTAATTTTTTTTTTATTGTGTAAAGAAAGGTGTCAAGATTTGGAAAATCTGTATTACTCAATGAATCAGTATCTTAAACATCACAAATTTATGATGTTACAAAATTATACATGGGTAAAAGGCACATTCAAAATGCAAGTTAGTCAAAAGTTTTTAATATTAGAGTTGGAAAAGTTCACCATACAGTTTAAATTGCACATTGACACTAACTGTAAGATACTAACATGTGACAAATTTTGGTAAATCTCAAAGAAGAATATAAACAATTATCTGAAAAGGCTATTAAAATATATCTTCCTTTTCCAACAACATGTCAGCATGAGGCCAGATTTTCTTTATGTAGTTCAAAACAATATATTGCAAGAGATTAAATGCAAATGTAGAAATTGCTACTTTTCAAAAAATTGTTTTCATTCTGGAAAAAAATTTAATAAAAATATGTTGCTTATATTCCCATGTTATGGTTTTTATTGCAATTTATATAAATATTTTTTTAAATTCTCAATTTTCAGCTCCAATATAGTAAATATTGACAGATACAACTCACATAACCAAAGCTCTTTGGACTCATTAATAAAATTTTAGCATAAGGAATACCTGAGACCAAAAAGCTTGAGAACTGCTGACTTAGACATTTACTTTATGTCTCATGGTTCTCTAAGTTACATTATTGGACTATTATTCTCAAGTAGTTTTTTGTTGAGCTAGTATCTTTCGTGTATAACTATTTATTGGTAATAGGAGTTATGTTAACTGCTTGGATCATTTTTTCACTGACACTTTATGGCGCAGGCACTAACTGTACCGTAGCTCCTGGATAAGCAGGTACCTGGCAAGTGCAAAGGTACTCATCTTACCAGGTGTGTACAGATACAGAATGTCCAGAAGGACAATAAATGTGAACTCATTTACTGGATACTCTGCTTATCCATGATACTCAGCTGACTGCAGCCATCCTCTTTTAAGCACTATGGGGTTCCAAGGCATGCCACATTCCTATGAGCCTATCACCCCATCATGGAGTTTGTGAGGTTGCATAGCAGTCTCAGTATGACCCACATGTTATCCACAGGCAAACTTAGCAAAGCCAACTCTTTCACAAATGGAGAGGATCAAATTCCCTAGTTATTTACAGATCCTCCAGGTTATAGTAGGTGCCGTATAAAAATCAGATTGGATTTTTGTTCCACACTTGACCAAATTTCTACATTTCTTTTCCTCTTGTATCTGTAGAAATTTGCTGAGTCAATATAAGACTAGCATCTGGATGAAGATGACTTCAAAATATTTGGGGGCCTGATTTTGAACTTTGAGCTTAGGCAGAGAGTTTTGTTTTAATTATTCAATGAAAATTTATTTCCAATTATTTTCCAATATTTGATAATAGTAGTTGTAGTAGGACAGTTTTCCTAGGAAACAGATTCTGAGATGGAAAGTTGCATGCAAATGCTTTATTTCTAGGAACAATATCCATTACAGTAAACAAGACAGGATTGATCAGAGGGAAAAATCACAAGAGAGGCCTCAACCAGTTCCACAAGGATCTCTGGAGCTGGGATGACCCTTTAGAATTGCTTTGAACTGAGAAAAGAGGTTCAGGCCACCAAATCCTGAATTTATCAGTAACTGAATTTAGGTTACCTCTGTCTGGGAAGGAGACCGTAAACTTTTGTGAGGCCAGAGAGGGACTCAGCCATAGGGTCAGTAACTAACATCCCTGGCATCAAGAGAACGAGTGCTTTAGTCATGAAGGAGCTGAGTGACATACACAGGTGCAATAGACATTATGTATTCTGCTTCATTTTCCATTATAAGAAAATTAAATGGTCTAACCCAAAACTATATTTCCTTAGAATGTTTTCCATGGAATGTAATATTGGTTTTTATTTACTCTAGCAATAAGAAAAAATATATTAAAAACAAAGAAGAAATTTTAAAAAGGTCCCCTAGAAAAACAACTCTGAAATTGAAGCAAAGACCAACTTGACACATTGATTTGAGGATGCTAAAATGGGAAATCATTTACTTTTTGAGATTGGCTAGATAACGTTCAAATTTTAGCTCCCCAAATTTCTACTGATACTATGACGTTATTAAGATTCAACAAACCAGATTGGCTGACTCATTTTTTAAATATTTTCTCAGGACCTGTAATCAAGAGCCACTATTATGGAGAAAGACAACATATAAAGAACAGAAAGTTAGAACTAGAGGAGACTATCTACCTCAGCCTCCTTGTTTTACAGATAAGAGTTAACACCTATTTATTGAGTGTACTTATTATTTACAATGTTGAGTTATTAAATTACATATATCCTTTCTTTTCCTCACATTTCTGCAAGATGGTTGTTATGTTCATTTTACAAATGAGAAAATAGAAACTCACAGAGCTCAGGATATGTTCCCAGGTCACAAAGCCAAAAAAAGCCAAGCTGGAATCAATAGCCAGGTCTGTGTGATTTGACCCTTTAACCTACACTTAAAAATTGAAGTGTACTACTTAGGCAGATAACCCTAAGGTGTTTAGGAGAAACAACTCAGGAAGAGTGCTGTTATCCCATCTCTAAATTAAGAGCATAAATATACCAGCAACTTGACTTTGCCATCTGATTGGATCCTTTTGTGGGTCATTGAATGACTTTTGGAAACATATAATATTATAAATTCAGGTATACTTATAATTGCAAATGTCCTCTTACCTCTCTTATCTAAAGTGCTGTCATAAGTCATAGCCAAATAAAAGAGTTTGCTCTAGAGTAAGGGTAATTTTGGTGGGTCTAATGCTTCTTTTGGCACCACACATTTTTGTCAAACTTCTTTTGGCACCAGGAAACCCTGACAAAACAAATTTGCTTGCTTTTTTCTGTTTGTTTGCTTCGCCTTTCTGTAGTCACTGTAATTGTTTTATTTTCACTAAACCCATTGCTGTGACTGTATAATGTGATTGTTTCCTCTTTCTTGCTCATTTATGCCTGTTTTGCTGTGACTTTAAAAAAAATATTGAATTCAATTATATAAACAGAAAACAATATTGTATACACATTTTAATTGAAACATATTATTCTAAAGTGTATTATACACACAGAAGGGCACATATACCACACATGTACAGTTTGATGAATTTAATTTTCACAACTGGAACATATCTGTGTACCCAGACTTTGTATTATTTTTCATCAGATGTCTTCTGTATTAGCAGTATTTGGCTTAGACGGGGAAAGGTCACATAATGTGATTTGTCTTGTCTTCTTCCCCTACTTTCCACCTCTGGGTAGAAGTAAATGGCCAATAACCTCAGGTTTTATAAAGAGATGGGCAAAGAGTCCTCTTTGACTTTGTAAAGGTGGGAAGAGTTAAGAATAAAAAGGTAAATTGGGACTGATGGAAGAACTTCAAAATTCCAGGGTGCAAATATATTGTCAGGGAAAAGACTTAAAAGAGAAAGAGTTGGGAGAAAATTGTGTTAATCTGTTTTTGTAGTACTCGAAAAAGTAATTTTGGAAAGAATAAAAATGTGAGAGATACTGCAGAAATTGAAGCAATACAACATGTCAACTACTGGCCATGAAGTGCAGAGAAGAGCAAGGAGGCAAATACTGCTCTGAAGTTTTAATCTTGGGTATCGAGGAAAATATGAGTACCACTGAAATGAAATGTGAGCTGGAGGAGGGTGGTACTGGAGAGAATGCAGGGGAAAATTTTAAGACAGTGCAGTGTCAGAAATGTTAATTGCTTTACAAAGAACAAAAACAGGGAGGGCTGGAAAACCGTCATTGGATTTAGTTACTGGAGCAGAAAGCAGATCCCAAGGAGTGAGTAGGTGGTAAGAAAGTGGAAACAATAAATGTGAACTACCCTTTCCTTTCAACAAATTTTACAAAAACAAAAAAGAGAGAGAGAGAGAGAGACAAAATCATAAAACCAGGTAGTGCTTGGACAAAGGAAAAACTTGTTATGAGGATATGTAGAAAAAGGATGTGATAAAGCCTTAGCAAAAATGAGGGAAGGCACTGGTGAAAGGCACAAGTGAAAGACTTAACATGAGAGAGGAGGGCACCTTCTATGAGATCAGAGGGAAAGTTCAGCCTTTACGTAGAAGAAAAAGGGAGAAATCAAGCATTGGCCTTTACTTTCTCTATGGACTGGGAGATCATATCACATAAGAAATTGAGGGTAGGAAGAAATCTTGGAATTGACACTATGCGGGGATAAAAAAGGCTGTAAATCAGCAACGAGAACAACTACTATCAAGCAGGAAGGAGGGCCCAGCTGATTTTAGGCAGCTCGGAACTGTAGTGGAACCAGTCAACCTGGCTTTGTGACTTTCATCAGCAATGTTTGGCAGCTTGGGACTGTGGGCTGAGAAGGCAGATGATGTTATTTACCCATTCTTGTGGATTGGAATGGTGGCTCTGGGGAAAGAGAGTGTGAAAATCTAATAAAGTGGCTGACCCTAGTGTCAAGGCTGGTTAGGCAAGCAAATGAGGCCAGAAGAGGGACTGATGAACTGAGACAATAGTGAGCTACCAAGGGATGGGGAGGGGGTAATAAAGAGACCGAGAAACAGATTTCATTAGAAATGAGCAGATGAGAGACTTCTAATGATAGGAGTTTGTACTCAGAGCTTATTGTAGCTTCAATTCAGATCATTTTAGAAGATAAACAAGATGGACAAAAATGATAATACTAAGGTCTGACGATTTGAGGTGGGGGTGGTTTTACCAAAGTTTGTTGTTGTTTGTTTGTTTTAAAGTCAATATTGTATAAACCTGTGCAAAGACAATCACAAGAACGTTATATCTAATAAGCCTGACAATTACCGTCTGCAACAATCTTCAAATTTATGAATGAGTTTTACAAGTTGTGAGTCCACTTTCATAAACAAGAATTCCCTTAATCCCTGCAACAAACTATGTCACTTTCCTTTTGAAAATATTAAAACTGTAGGTCAGAGAAGATTAATGATTTATCTGAGGTCACAAAGAGAGTGTATTGGTTCATTTACATGCTGCTATAAAGACTGGGTAATTTACAAAAGAAAGAGATTTAATTGACTCACAGGTCAGCATGGCTGGGGAGGTCTCAGGAAACTTACAGTCACAGTGGAAGGTGAGGGGGAAGCAAGGCAACTTCTTCACAAGGCAGCAGGAAGGAGAAGTGCTGAGCAATGCGGGAAGAGCCCCCTACAAAACCATCAGATCTCATGAGAACTCACTATCATAAGAACAGCATGGATGAAATTGCACTGCCACCATGATTCAGTTACCTCCACCTGATCTCTCCCTCGACACAAGGGAATTATGGGGATTACCATTCAAGGTGACATTTGGGTGGGGACACAGAGCCAAACCATATCAGAGAGTAAAAGCAAAGGCAGAAGGGGAAACCCTGGCCAAGACATCTGACTCCAAGGCCAGAATTTCTTTAAGTTTGTTGTCCTGTATCAAAGTTAGGGTTGTGTTATCTGCCTTTGCTTTATAATGCTTCAGTAGTTTATTTAATGCTCAGAACCTGTAGACATGAGCTAATTTACACAGCTGGATTTTTCTTAGTTCAAAAATGAATACGTGTTCAGTTATACTCTCAAATTTTGTAAATATCACTGTTAGTTTGTACTTGATAAACGGAGGCAGCATTCATTTTCAGGCATGATTATTTGAGTACATAAAGTTCATCATAAAATTACTTGAAGGCCCAGAAAATAAGAATCGAAAGATATTGATGTATTATGTTATTGACCGGACTGACGTTAATATAGTAGACACAATATAGATACCACCCTTGTTTTGTTTTTTGTTTTTGTTTTTTGTTTTTTGTTTCTCATTTAGGGGCAGGGCAAAATGCATGGCAAGAAGAAATCTGTGTATCTCCACCTGTCAGTGTGGTAGCAGATTATAGAAGAGAGTGAAAATTTTTACCTGTTTTATGCTGGAATATAAGTTTTCTTTTGACCACTCAGTTTGAGCTGCCTGTCCACAAAATGGAGGGTCAATCTGGAGATGGTCATGGACATGATAGGCTGATGGTGACAGATATATTGTCTTGATGTTCTGTGATTCAGGTCTTGAGTGTTCTACGACTTTATTCAGTAGTTTTTTTTTTTTTTTTTTTAGAGGATATTGCATTTAAACTATGCTCAACTGCCTTTTTATATCAATAACCACAAAACTGGAGACAATTGCTATCCTATTGTGGGCACCAATTGATTGTCACATATCACCGTGATAATATATGACACTAATGGTTGACCATTTTAAAAGAGTGATTTAGAACAAACAACTTTCCAAATGTCATCATAACCTGGGCATACAGAAAGGTTCAGAGGGTAAAAAGCAGAAAATGTTGGTAATATGTAGAATTTCCTGGGTCACGGTGATATCTGATAAATTATCCTGAATAATCGGAATATTAACACTAGCTCTTTCTTTTGCTCCCTCTTACATATCACTCTAGCTAATATTTCTTCCTTTCTGCAAGATAGTGAAAAAATTGCTTTGCTAAACATCATATTTCAATGTTGCCAGCTTTTCATTTGGTGAATTTGTCAATAGCACAGATCAAGAACAAGTCAAATTACTGTTAATTAAATCTCAGAGGGACATATTTAAGTTCTTGGTGTTGTACTTCCACTGTTGACAGCTTTTATTATCTAAAACATTTAATATTATAAGGGTACATAGAGCCTAGAGGAATTAATACAAATAAAATGTGATGAAAGACCACAGGAAACACAGAAATACATATATACGAATGTGAGGCATGAGATAGGGGAGGGTCAAATAAAATGTAAAGAGTGACTGGTAACCATCTGAGCCAAAGTAGTAACTAACCAGATATGACTCAATGATGCATTTTATGTAAAATTGAATGTCTAGTATTCATCAGCAGTTTGGGAAACCTTATATACTTTAAGACACTTGTCATTATTATTTATTCACACTCATGGAAGTAAAGAGTGGTAAATTTGCTCTTCAGTGAACTTTCAATTTCTTCTCTTGAATTAACTTTTATATTCCATTGAGTTTTCTGTGTTTGCCTGAGTGAGAAAATCTGAAGTGGACAAATTACTACCACTGAATTGGAATAAGTAAAAGACACATCAAACTTAATTGGGAATTGGTCTCACTTCTCTGGGCCTCCCTTATTGATAGAGAACATTGGACTTGTTAATCTCTGCCCTTCTAACATCAAAGCTCGCTGACATTTTATTCCAATTGTCCTCACTCAATCCACGTGACAGTGTGAATAAGCAATTTCTTAAAAGCCAAGATGTAGAGGGTTTCGACATCAGCAGTTTGGTCTATTTGGGATACCTGCCTGAATGAAACAATCAAAATTGTCCTGATTTAAATTTATTTTTAAATAAATTGAAGCTCTGTTCAATGGTAATAGTCTTTGAAGCTCTCAAAATACATCTTTTTTATAGTTTCTGGGTTCATCTGCCTCATCTGTAAAGTTGGAGTTTTGTGTTAGATGATATCCAAATCTCCTTCTAGTTCTAAAATGTCCATGAGCCTTGAAAACAGTTCTTTTTTTCTTTTTAAATGATGATTTCAACCACACTCAATTTTGTGCTTTTCCTCCCTTTAAAAGAGAGAATTACGTGAGTTAAGATTTAGAGTTTTGTAACATGATACTTTTAGTCAACCATCAACTTATTTTTGATTGCTTAATTGTGTCATGATAGATAACAAACAACTGAATCTTTTTCATGCTGCTTTTCTGCTGTATATTTTGATAACCTATAATTAGTTTTAGAACCAATGTAAATAGTAAAAACTGGAAAAAAAGTTAAATTAGTTAAATAATAATATATATCATGGTAGGTTTTTAATGAAGTCTGTTTTCGATTTAAAGCTAAAGAAAACAATTTTGAAAAATAAACATTTGAGAAAATAACTATTGTGTGGTCGTGTGTTTATATTACATTAATAATGAAGCATGTATAATCTCAGTATTAGTTTATGGGTCTATCTGCTTAATGGCACATATGAGATGATAGTTAAATGGCAGCTTTGAATTGTGTTTTCTTTCATCGGCATTGCTTTAGGGTACTTGTCTTTTAACAATTCTGATGCTCACAATAATTAAAGTTAGCAGCAAAGTCTCCTGGAAAGGGTGAGTACCAATGGAAAAAAGATAATATTTTCTAAGAATTTCTGGGAAGTACTATGCTGATTAGGAAATTCATTTAACAATATAGTGATAGAGTGAAGTTAATGCTATACATCACATTGAAGAAAAAAATGAAATTAATATTATTTAAATAACGTATTCAGCCTAAGTGAACATTCTTGGAAATTTTAAGGTGTTTATTGATTCTTGAATTTTAAGAATTATACAAAATTTGAATTTAAAAAATGTGTTTTCAAAGATTTTGCATCACTGCTTAGTTTATATTAACTTCTTTAAGTTTGTAATCGAGTATTTCTAAGTGCATAGCTATTGGTATACTATACATTTTTCTTCTTCTTTTAGTTTGTTAAGGTGTACTTTAAGTTCAAATACTATGATTTAGGTTTTTAAAGACAGCAGTTAAATTATAATTATAATTAAAATTTCCAAATGGTTTTACTATAGCCTTAGAGTTGTAGGTTAGTATGTATGTACTTTTTCTGAGAAATTGTATCTAAACTCATTAAATACTTGCACACAGGTATTCATTTTTACACAGTAATCCATACATATGTGACATATATACATATATACATTGTACTTGAGTTTTTAGGACTTATTTTGTGTATTTGGAAACTACAAAATATACTAAAAACACCTATTTATGACTATAAAGAATGTACTTTAATAAGTACTAATATAATATTAAAATGCTATAAAATAGGTCGTGCATGCAATCACAGCTATAACGCTATAAAACAGGCTCACGCTGGTAATCCCAGCACTTTGGGAGGCTGAGGCAAGTGGATCACTTCAGTTCAGGAGTTTGAGACCAGATTGGCCAACATGGCAAAACCCCGTCTCTGCTAAAAATAGATGCCTGTAATCCCAGCTACTCAGGAGGCTGAGGCAGGAGAATCACTTGGACCCAGGAGGTGGAGTTTGCAGTGAGCTGAGATTACGCCACTGCACTCCAGCCTAGGGGACAGGACGAGACTCTGTCTCAAAAATAAAAAAACTATAAAATGTTAAAGCATGTACATGTTTCACATATATGCTTTAGTAATCAGTCTGGAAATATATATACTTACTTATAACACAGTAAATGTCAATTTTCAGATTTTTTTAACTTTACTATATTTGTTATCTTAAACTGAATGACATTTCAACATAGTTCACTGCACTGAAAATATAAACTAGTTGGTGCCATGGTGCCATCAGTTTCAATTTAGCAATCATGATGTTGCTTCAGCTAGCAGCAAACTTCTAATGGTCAAAGCATCAATTTTGTCCTTTTAATTTATTAAAATGAAATGCTCTGAAAAGACGTTAAATGAGGATGAGCCCTGGGGTGCATATTCAGCACTTTGTGAAGTCTTATAAATGACACATGAGGTAGTCAATGATTTTTACTTAGCAATATTTCATTTTTGTATGATTGCTAATAACTGAGTATTTACTTCGATATCATTATGTAGTGGTAGATGGTGTACCTGTGTATGATACAAAAAGCTCTAAATATGAGAAGCTTCTGAAAATTTGACTTATCTCAATTTCACATTCTTTTGTGTTCAGTTTGTGGTGCCTGGTTTCTGTGTGAAATGATTTCTAAGCTTTCAAATGAAAGCAGTTAAGAAACAAAATATTTACACCCTTCTAACTTGTGCTTCCTGTATAGCTAGATACAATACAGATGCTAAGTCACTGGTCTGAAAGAGCTTCCACAAATCTATAATAAAATAATTAAATTAGTGAGCTGTGTTTAGATCAGAGACCCTTGGTTGCCAACTCCTAAGAACTCAGGGAATTCAGAACCACAGAAGGATCATTTGGACTCCATTTGGCAGAGACGTCAGAAACTCACTGCTCTTGGGAACATCCTTTTCCAATAACATTTATAGCTCTAGATGGAAGCGAAAAGCACCATATGTTAAGAGTTTCCTGCAAAGCTTCCTGGTAAGAGAGGAAATAAATTCAACTTGTCACATCTGCTCGTGGGCCAGTCAAGTAGGATTTTATCACAGCCTTAAGTGGTTTACAAAACCGTCCTGTTATCGACTGAAGGGCTTTGCATTTTAGGTTTCCTTATACTGATATTCACAACCTAAATCATTAAACTATTTTTCTTCTTTGGACTTTAGCAGCATGCATCATCATTTGCTTTTAAGCAAGAAGAATTATTGAAAGCAATTCAACTAAAAATCACATTCCCATAGCATAGTCTCCATAGCCCTCCATGGCTTAACTGCTAGAATGCCTACGGGTCTCAATCCTACCTCAGTTTCGACTCGTGGGTCCTTACATTTTGCATAATTTAAGATGGGAACTGCATTTAATCAGGCTAAATTGATTATCCACCATTCCAAAAAGTCCCGATTGGCTTAAACCGTGGCAAAGACCCATAGGGTCAGAAAAGATTTTTCTGTCAGAGGTATAGGTAATCGTAGCAAAGATGTTAAAACTTGCATTGTGAGCCACAAGTTTTCCCCTAAAGTGATCCATCTTTCCACCCTCACGCTTAAAAAACAATGTTAGAGTCACTATGGGCATTTCAGTTCTCTATCATAAGCAAAATCCTTTTCAGTTTCCAAGTCTACTGAAGATGTAGTGCCATATGTAAGCACTACCTTTTCCTAATTAAGCACAAGTTAAATTGATAGCAGTTGTTCCAAACTAAAAATAAGTTCTCAATTTGCCAACTCACAATTTTACATTCATGTTTTGCAATAAGGGAATAATCAAACCTACTAATTAATGTTTAAAATCATTTTAAAAGTTAAAGATGATTTATGTTAAAGTAACAATTGCAATCTTTAGATACGCCTAATTCTTTAAGTAATTATTATATAGTAGGGGAATGTAACAGAATTTCAGAGTGCTGTACTATGATAAAATTTTCAGCATTTGTTTGTCTACATATACATATCACTCCTGCAGGTGAATTGCAAAGACATATATGGATTTAAATACATCAGAATGAAGGAAAATTATTTAGAATATTAAGAGAAAAAATTTGACACACCAACCTTATAAATTAAAAAAAAAATAGACTGTGGAATTTACTATGAATTTTCTGGTAGCCAAAACAGAACAATTGAATGATTCTCATTATTTTCAGTGGTAGAAAACATTGTCAAAAAGATTTTGCCACCATTGAGGTCTAAGAGAATCCTCATGGAATGCTGAATGATGGAGTCAACTACATGTCAATTATCATTTCCACCTCTCACCTCCAAAAGCATAAAGGCGTTGGCATGCTTCATGGAGATATTTCCTGCACTATCAGTCAATGTAACTTTAAACTTAAAGTGCACTTTAATAATAATAATAATTTTAAAAAACACAAACAAAAACAATTCTATCAGTGTTGCTGCATTGCACAATTCCGAGGGCACTGTTCATACAGGTAGTACTGAAACAGGAAGCAGAAACATCAATTGTAATAGAAGAATGGTGCTAGTTTCATAAATATGGCAACAAGGAATACAAAATCTGTGATAAACCCTTTCCACAATAACCACAGAACTTTCTACTACCAGTCTTTGACACAAATATTTACTATAAAAGAGAGTCAGAATGGTAATTATGTACCTATGCTTGCTATGCTCCTTATGGATCAGCCTGAAACTGCCCCCTTCTTGATCTGTTTTTCCCTTCAGTATTTAGTAACAGAACCTACAAACTTTATTTCCCAGCCTCTTTTACAGCTAAGTTTGGCCTTTCAGATCAAGATGATGGATGCAGAAGTAACACATGCCACTTTTCAATTATGTCTTTAAATGTACTTGCCATGAACTCTGTCTTCCCCCCTCTTCCTGCTGGTTAAGAAATGGTGATTCCTGGAAAAACTTTGGAAGTCATGTTTTGAGAATAGTAGAGTTGTCTCACCAATCATGCTTTTCTCACCTCTGGACTGTTATGTGAGAGAGAAATAACACCTATTTTGTTTAACAATCTGTCTTTTGTGTATGTAGTTTAAAATAAACCACTTAATCTAATATCAATGTTACCATCATCCATGTTTACATTCCCACAGCTTTGGACTAGAGAATAGTAAAGAAAAAAATTGGAAATAGAGAGAGAGAGAAACAGAGGGAAGAAGGAAGAGAAGGAGGGAAGAAAGAAGGAAAAGGATGTTTCTATTTTAATCAGATGCCCAGAGAATCACTCAAACATCCCATGAGTCTGAATGTTTCACTAATAGCAATAATAGAATATTAGAATAACATTACATTTGGTCCAACTTTACCAGCATTCAAATTTGATCCCAACCTTTCCCTGCTTTGTGACCTTAGACCAGAGACTACAACTTTTCTGCCTCATTATTCTCTATAGTGTGATTTTGAAAATTTTAAAAAAGCTAATTACTTACTGTATGCTGGGTCCTAGTCTAAGTGCTTTACATGTATTATTTAATTTAATCCTTTTTGCAATGCTATATATGAGAAACGAATACTGTCCTTATCTTATAGCTGAAAAAATGGAGGCAAGCAGAGTTAAAACAACTTGCCCAAAGTCCAAAACTGGTAGATGGTGAAGCAGGCTTTCGGCATGAATTTCCTTGGTGTCTAAGAGACAGTTCCTTTCTAAATGTGATACTCTTTAAAATACTTAGTGTCATGCTTGGCTGTGATTATGTCTGCATAATTCCTGTTTAATAGCATTTTTCTGTTATAAAAAGTTGTACTTATAAATCATAATTATATTAGAAAATGCACAATAGCACAAAAAGCAAATAAAAGTCACTCACTCTCCCTTCATGCATAATCATTGCTAACATATGCACATAGACTTATCTTTTAATATCAGAGTGTTCTTTATTGCTTGTATCACTTCCCCACATGTAGCCCAAGTGTCAGCCTTTATGCCCACCCCTGACCGATCTCACCTGCTCTGATTTGTAACATGTGGCATGAGGAAGGATATTTCTTGTTGCCGAGTTGGTGTAAGCACTTATTCTTCAGCATCATATTCTTCTTTAGCTATTTCAGCTTTGCAGTAGGCTTGCTTCTCAATTTAGGCTGTCTCCATTGGAACTCTGGGACCCGGTCTCTCTAGAATATTGCTCCCATCCTGAAACATGGTGACTGGTAGGGGGATATAAGGTAGGTTACACTTTTCTTTAGTTTTTGTCCATTTACTTTTCACAGCGTCTTAACTCAAGTCTCTGTCTGCATATTTGACTTTTTAATGTGCTTGGGTAACTAATGGAATTACAATAAAAGGAAGAACACTGTAAGCATGTTTATTCAATTTGATTTTCTCATAATTTAAGAGAAAGGCAACCAAGAAGTTAATCTCATTCTTGGCTTCCTGGGAACTCTACAGTTTCTGATCTTCCTCTCCCAAACTCAGGCCTCTGTGTAGAAATGCAAAGGCAAAATGGGGATATTATCATTACTTTACTCATGGAATATTGTATGTATTAAATAAGATGTATACACTTAGTGTCTGACATACAGTGGGTGCTACGTAAATGCTATTAATATTGTTGCTATTGAGGAGGCAGACTGTAAACTAGCTTCCTGAATTATGCAGTCACCTCTTTAACACTGGAAAAATCACTTCACATTATTAGACACAACAATACTGGATACCTTTGTTAATATCTGCTTCACCATTTAAAGTGTGGCCAAGCAGCCTTCTGGGAATAAGAAACGTGACATTAGCTACGAAAGACTCAGCTAAAGTTTTTGGATTTGGGCTATAATAGCTAACTTCTTTGAAAAGTTGTTTATTTTAATCTCTGTCTTGGGAGAGGGCAGGGTCGAACCTAGTTTTATTCTTCTACTTAGACATATAGCATAAACATTTCTCATATTATTAAATATACTTACAAATCTTGGTTTTGATTATGGACATGCTGAAGTGAACTGTTGAGCCAGAATCTTCTTGCTTTCATGAGGAAAGTAGATTTTCAAAAAGCTTTATAAGAAACTGTACCTCTCTATAGTTTTCTATGAGTTTGCAAAATGATCCACTTGTATACCAAACACACTTCATGCAAACTAACAGTAGGCAATGATTATTTACGTAGACTGACTACAAAGTTTAGAGAACAAGTATATTTGAGGTAGAATAGATGTGTGTCCACAACTGGTTCCTTCCAGTGGGTTCTTGGTCTCGCTGACTTTAAGAATGAAGCCGCGGACTCTCGCAGTGAGTGTTACAGTTCTTAAAGATGGTGTGTCTGTGTGTCTGGAGTTTGTTCCTTCAGATGTTCAGATGTGTCTGGAGTTTCTTCCTTCTGGTGGGTTCGTGGTCTTGCTGACCTCAGGAGTGAAGCCGCAGACCTTTGCAGTGGCTGCTACAGTTCTTAAAGGTGGTGGATCCAGAGTTGTTTGTTCCTCCCGGTGGGTTCATGGTCTCGCTGACTTCAGGAATGAAGCCGCAGACTCTTGCAGTGTGTTACAGCTCATAAAGATAGTGTGGACCCAAAGACTTAGCAGCAGCAAGATTTATTATGAAGAACAAAAGAACAGAGTTTCCACAGGGTGGAAGGGGACCCTAGCAGGTTGTCCCTGCTTGTTCAGGGCCCAGTTCTTATTCTCTGCTGAATAAGAACTGATTGGTCCATTTTACAGAGTGCTGATTGGTCCGTTTTTACAGAGTGCTGATTGGTGCGTTTACAAACCTTTAGCTAGAGGGAGTTCTCCAAGTCTCCATTCGACCCAGGAAGTCCACCAGGCTTCCCCTCTCAGATGTATGTTTAAAAATTAAGAAAATCGGTTATTTCAATTCAACAGTTCAGCAAAGATGTCTTGAGGACTGAATATATACCAGGTCTGTTGCACTGAATATACAAATATGAGTAAGACTCAGTCCCTGCTCTTAGGATGTAACTCTAAGAGTCCAAAGTAAAGACTTAAATGAGGGGAATGATCAGTTTTACAATGATGCTGACCAAGTAATTATGGTTAAACTTTATCACCATTTTAGATCTTCCTGAATGTAAGAAAAGCAGAATGAAACATTCAAATTATCATGAGACAATAGCTTCCATTCACCAAATGCTGAAAAATAAGACCAAAAGAGAGACTGGCTAGCATGGAGTGATCAGGAACTAAGTGATGCACAATTTCAAGGAAACGATAAAATTCATATAACCAGCGAAATAAAGTAGGTGAAGAAAACATAGATCCTTTTGAGCTGATTGTAAACCCTTTCTCAAAGTAAGACAGCATTATCTGTTTTTAATGAGAAAAATTATATCGGTGATTCATCAATCAGATATGTCAGCAACACAATGAATATAGCAGCACTTTTTATGGTATTACTTTTGGATGTGTGTGTGTGTTAATAAACATGCACATATGTCTGTGCTCGCAGATGATATATACTTGTTATAAAGAAACGGTAGCTTATCTAAGTTCTTCTATAAAGCACTAAATAAAATTCAATAGATGTAGAAAGTTTTATATTATGAACAAAAATCATAGTGGTCCAGCGGCAACTTCAAGTTCAAAGAAGCAGCAGTTTGCAGTAATGCCCTGTTTTTTTACTATCTGTATATGAATTATCTTCAACTCCTTTCATTCCTGTATTACATTCATTCATCCTAATATCATTTCTAGAAAATGACAGGTAAATAAAGCCTAGAGGTCTTTTAGAAGGCACAAAATACAGCCAGCAAACACTTGTTTCTGGGCATGAATGGGTCACTAGACTAAACATTTTTGTCAGCTGTTAGAGCTAATACAAACGTCAGAAATGTATCCCAAATTATTTTACTCTTTGGCAAAAGCAAGTAGACCATTATCCATGATATCTAATATAAACAGAATACTTAGCTGCTTAAGTTTATATTTTTCCTGTAGATGCACATTTATACCCATGTACTCTTCTCTCAGCTGCAAAACTGACAGTTACATATGTTCCTTTCAATGCCTCAAAGAACCAATAACCAGGATACTAGAAGCACAGGCATTCCAAACTGGCAAGCAACATCGAAATATATGTGTAATGTCACTGGATCCAGAGAGATAATAGCCAGTATTTCTTAGCTTACATATGTATGTTAATATGCTTATGGCATGCCACAAACTATTCTGTTTTGTGCATATTAGCTCATGTACTTCTCCTAAGAACTCTGTGAGTAGGTGATATTAGTGTTCCTATTTTATAAGTTGGAAAACTTAGACATAAAGAGAATACATAACTCTTCAAAAGCAAAATAACTGTGAAGTGCCATTATGCGGTCCAAATCCACAGATTTCTCTCCCATTCTTAACCACTATGTAAATGTATGTTCTTCCATCTAGCCAGTCTAAGATTGACGTGATGCTGATCTGGTAGTAGGGAGGGGTGCTTGGGAGGGAACTAGCTTTCAATTGGCCAAATCGGATTTCCACTACTTTCACTTTGCCCTTCTTTTTAAGATACTAGGTTTACATCATAGTTCTTTGTACAAGAGACCTACCCAACTACTTTAGCCTTGTCCCAACCCTGTCCCTTTGGTATAAAAGATACCTGGAGTGATTGCCCATGTGACTGTCAGAAAGATTAACATTTTTTTTGTTTTTGTCTTTTTTTTTTATTTTAAAAGCAGAAGTAAACAATAACAGGTTTGTTGTTGTTGTTGTTGTTGTTTTGAGAGGGAGTCTCCCTCTGTTGCCCAGGCTGAAGTGAAGTGGTGCAATCTTGGCTCACTGCAACCTCCGCCTCCCGGGTTCAAGTAATTCTCCTACCTCAGTCTCCCAAGTAGCTGGGACTACAGGCATGTGCCACCATGCCCCGCTAATTTTTTGTACTTTTAGTAGAGACAGTGTTTTACGGTATTAGCCAGGATGGTCTCGATCTCCTGACCTTGTGATCCGCCCACCTTGGCCTCCCAAAGTGCTGGGATTATAGGTGATAGCCACTGTGCCTGGCCAACAATAACAATATTATAAACCATATCACCTTTCATGTAGTACCATTAGAGAGAGAGAGAGAGAAGAGTAACATGTTGACTGTCTGCATTTATGTTTTTTCTTTGAACTATATGGAATATTAGTTCCATTAAGAAACATTATGTTCTTTCAGGAAAAATAATCAGTATAATTGAATATCTTCCCCAGGTCTGCAGGCATTAACTTTTTCTTCTTTGCAGAAACATGGATGAAGATCACACCCATTCTGCTAATGGGGTAAAAAGAAGTCAGTTCAGACTTATTACTAAATAACAGTTTCAAAAATGTAAAGTTGGAAAATCATAGCATAAGAACAAGCAACAGATTTAAACCATAGTATTTATCACCCAAAATAAGTATAATTGCTTTTTTCCTTGCATTGCATTAAGATGAAAGAATAAACATGTAGGTCAAACCCTACTACGAGGAGTATCATTATCACAAAATTTCAACCCAAAAGACAGAAGAAATCGTAACCAGGTGCAAGAATTAAGAACTTCAGATTCAAAGACAGTAAAGATTGTGGAAAACTTTTTAAACACTGTGGTAAATTAATTCTAATTAAGCATCAACCAGTTGCTTGTGGGGCTTCAGGAGTCAACCACACTGAACACAATAAGGGTGCAAATACAATTTATGACTTGATTGTTACTTCTAGTAGTGATGGCACACACCGAACTCTTATGGGCTTCATGAGATGACTGATGTCTTAAATCTTATTTTATTCAATTTTCACAAAAGCACTGCATATCTGTCAAATCTGAGGTGCATAAGGTTTAGGTAACTTGGACAAATCTCTATCTCTAGGAAGTTACAGACTCAGTATCCAAAGCATAAGTATAACTGTTGATAATACCATACAGGCCCTTGGAGCCTACTGAGAAGAGAGTAAGTTACCCAAGTAAGTTAGCACCCTTTAAGGCCAGGCAAAAGCAGAGTTGTGCAATACTTAGGTCTATTCACTGTTGATTGTGCTGGCTTTGTGCACAGTGCAGAGCCAGATACCTGAGGGTCATGAGCTTGGCAAAAAATAAGGTACGGTCATGTCCTTTGTCCTTCTTGCTTTGCCTTTGATGTTCTCCTTTAGACACTTAGGCCAAAGTCCCAGAAGCCATGGAGCCATTTGCATCAGAGGGCTACGTTTAAGACCCATTTGCTTACTCACTTCATTGGTTTCCCTTTTTATCCACTGTACGTAATAAATCTCTTATGTTTTTTATCCTTGTTTTATTACCTAGTATATTTTAAAATTTGTATTGGTATTCATTTTTCTAAGTCTGCTTGGTTTTGAAACCCAGCTCTGACATTTATTAGCTGTGTAATCTTGGGACTATTACACATAGACACATGCACACACACAAACATGCATGTACTTATACACTCTGTATATCTCATCTGTTAAATGGCTACAATCTGTCTCTCTTCTAGAGCTGTGAGATTCAAATGATCAAATGAACCCCAGGTATTACATAGATTAAGTGGTGAACAAATCTCCTAGCTATTATTTCTGAATTTTCTAAATTTTTATCTGACTTTGATGGAAGGTAGATTAAGATGGATATCATAATGCATATTCATATACTAATCTGTATACATTTTCAAGGAAGAAAGATTCTCTCTTGATCATAGAGGTTTTCTGGCAACTTTTTTCAAGACTGTGCTGTGACATGGGATAAGAAGGAACACATTCCTTTCAGCAATGTCTTCACTTGGAGGGTTCCCAGTGCTTACAAGAAAAGAATGTTCACCAAGTTTATTCAGCGCATAACCTGAGCTTGAATGACTTGCCTTATTATATTGATTCTTTACAAAAAGAAGCTCTGATTTGGCCAGTGTGCCACCATCCACTAGTGGGCAGACAATTCAGCTAAGACGCTTCAGTGATAGTTGATCAACATATACACAAATGGTTGCTTTTGACTGTTATAGCAATCCTTTGTTCAATCAGATGCTCCCAAGGCACTAGGATGTGTCTAATAATCATAAGCTTTTCCCCTATGTATATATTTCTAAATGTGTATTTTTAAAATATACATTTTTCAAAAGCACACACACACTTGGGCCACTTTCCTCATTAGGGAGTTGTGCAACTGGCAGGATCTTTGAAACTTACAGTTATTTAAGAAGGAAGGGGAATGGAGCCTTGGAGGATGGGTACCATTTCGGTAGATGGATACGAAAGGGAAGACATTCAGACAAATTCTGGGGACATGCTCACAGTCAACACCAAGTGTCAATACAAGCAAATGTACCCAAATTCATTTTATCTGCTATGTTGTCATCTTTACTCAAGAAGTACTACTAAAAAGAAAAATTGAAAAAATATGTTGTTACAGCAGAAAAAGTATCTCCAACATGTGATATGAAGGTAATTTCTTGAGGCCACTATAATATTTAGTAAAGTATTGATGATAGGCTTGAAAACCTCAATACAACTTATTTCTACTTAATATATCCAGAAAAGAGTAATACATTCACTGGCACAGCGAGTTGTTGTGACAAAAGAAAAAAAAGAAAATCAGTCTTAACTGCGTCAAATGCAGAATGGTTTTGGAGATCACCTCCATCAGGTAACCACTGAACTCCTGGGTCAGTCTCTCAGGAGTTCCTGACCTTTAGGAAATTCTTGAGCGGTGGGAGAGAAATGGGCCTGGAGTGGCCAGCAGCCTGTGGAAACGTTTACAAAAGCATTCAGCAGTCCCTAATGGCCTGAAAGCAAATGGATATTTCGCTGCAACAATGAAAAGAAACATTTCAATTTGGATGTGTTTGCTTCTGAAACAAATGTTTACAACAGAAACCTCCATTTGGGTTGTTAGCACACAGTCAAACAAAGTATATATTTACTGAAGAATCAAGTGCAGCGTCTCATTGTAAGTATTGCCTCTTTGGGGACAGGCTATATGGGCAGGATAATGTGCTGATCACAAGAAGGAAATGAAGCCACAAGATTTTAAGGTAACGGGCAATATGCATTAACTCCTACCTGCTCTGCAAAAGCGACTTTCCTGGGAAGTTTGTATTAGGTAGGATAAAAATACAGCTGCGGTAAACAGAGACACCTGAAATATGGTGGCTTAGATAAGGTAGAAGGTAACTTTCATCTCTTGTACCAATTCAGGTGTTTGCAGTGCAGGCCATGGTGTCAGGGACTAGGCTCCCTTGAGTTTTGGCTCTAGCATCCTCAGCATTTAGTTTTCCAAGTGTGGTCCACACTGGCTGCTCTAGCTATAGCTAGCATGCCTGCCTTCAAGCTTATAGAAAAGGGAGGAGAGTACAGCGCTGCCTTGCTGCTTCCCTGTAAAGCAGTGATTCTCAACCGAGGGCAACTTGGCTCCTCCCCAGGAGAAATTTTTGTTTGCTATAACTTGGGGAGCAGGGTGGTGGTAGTGCTATTGACATCTAGTGGATAGAGGCCATGGACAGTGTTAAACATCCTGTTGTGAACAGGGTAGTCCCACAAGATATAGAATGATCTGGCCCAGTATTGCTGAACTTGAGAAACGCTAGACCAAAGTGAAAGCTTCTTATTGGCAGAGATTTGTGGGTGTAGAAGCTGGCAAAGATGGTTTCCACTACACTCCTGCTGCTCACTCAGTGAACTGCCTGGCATAAACGAACGTCATCTTTGGCAGAGAGTGCCACTGGTCTCGTGTCTGTTCTGTTCTTCTTACATGCTAATAGACGTTTACCCTGAGCCAGCTAGTTTTCCAGCTTCTCCCCATTTGTGACAACCAAAAATGTCTCCAAACATTGCCAAATATATCCTGGAGACATTCCTAGTAAGAAACGTTTCTCAGGTGGATGTCCTCAGGCAAGTCAACTAAACTTTTAAAATTTTAGTTTCCTCAAAGGTAAAAATAAGATATGTGTCTCTCAAGATTACTGAGGTAGGCAGAATTCTAAGATGCCTGATATGGTTAGGCTTTGTGTCCCCACTCAAATCTCATCTTGAATCTCATCTTATAATCCCCACACACAGAGGGAGAGACCTCCTGGGAGGTGACTGGATCATGGAGCAGTGTTCTCCATGCTGTTTTCATGATACTGTGTGAGTTCTCACGAGATCTGATGGTTTTGTAAGTGTCTGACAGTTCCTCCTTCACACACTCACTCTCTCACCTGCTGCCATGGAAGACGTGTCTCTTCTCCTTCTACCATGATTATAAGTTTCCTGTGGCCTCCCCAGCAATGTAGAACTGTGAGTCAATTAGACCTCTTTTCTTTATAATTACCCAGTCTTGGGTATGTCTTTATAGCAGTGTGAAAATGATCTAATACAATATCCCTCAAGATTCCCACCTGCCTGGTATACACAAACCTCTCAGTTATTCAGTCAAGCACTAATCTGTGTGCTGCTATAAGGGATTTTTGCAGATATAATTAAGGTCCTAAACTATTTGACTAAGAAAAGGAAATTACACTTCATGAGCCAAATCTAATCATGTGAGCCTGTAAAAAGGATGGGGGCTTTTTTCTAGCAAAGGAGGAATTCAGGTTGGGCTCAGTGCTCACACCTGTAATCCCAGCATGTGGGGAGGCCCAGGAGTTTGAGACCAGCCTGGGCAAAATGGCAAAACTCTGTCTCTACAAAAAAATACAAAAATTAGCTGAGAGTGGTAGCACACACCTGTAGTCTCAGCTACTCCAGAGGCTGAGGTGGTGAATAGATTGAGCCAGGGAGGTCAAGGCTACAGTGAGCCATGATTGTGGAGGCTCTGTGCTCCAGCTGGGTGACAGAGCAAGACTCTGTCTCAATTATTATTTTTTTAAATAGAGAAATTCAACGCAAAAGAGAGTCTTCATTGCTGGCTTTGAAAAGGGAGGAGGTCATGTGGGACCTGTGTAATTCCAGACTGACAGCCAGCAAGAAAATGAAGACATCAGTCCTGTGGCCACAAAGGATTAAATTCTGCCACAACTACATGGGCTGGGAAGATCCTGAGTGCCAGATGGGGACAGAGCCCATCTGACACCTCTGTTCCAGTCTTGTAAAACTCTGAGCAGAGAACCTAGCCACTGCATGCCTGGACTTGTGACCTACAGAACTGTAGGTGTTACTTTAGGCTACTAAGTTTATATGGTAATTTGTTACACAATAATAAAAACTAACATAGCCTTTATGAAGATTAATTATGGTAATAACACTTATTCTTTCAAGAATGCTACTATGTTCCAAACAATTAGGTAGGCATTTTAAGAGAAGTATTTATTTTTTTTAATAACCATTGTAAAATCAGGCATTATTTTCCCATCTTGTAGATAGAGTAACTGAGGCCTAGAAAAGTTACATAATTTGCTTAATATCTCACAGCTAATGACAATTAACTAGAGTTTAAACTTTGATTCCCATGTCCTTTCTTTCTTGCCTAACTTTATTAAATATAAAGTGTTAGAATAAGTTTTAAAATCTTAATTTTATTAATTTTTCTATTTATTTTCCGTAACAGATTTACAGGCTAGTGAACTTTTTCAGGGACAATAGACCATAAACATCAAAACCTGAGCAAATACACACATGCTGAGGTTTAGTTATGGACTTCATGATTAGGACTAATTGCAAGACAAGTCCTACTTTCCAGCTTAATGACACTTATCCATACTTATTTATTTATTTATTTATTTATTTGATTGACATCTTTTTTCTTTTAAGTTGCATGCAGCTATTAGGTTTTTTTTTAAGCCCAACTATTCCCTATCTTTGTTTTTCAAATAATAATTGAGAGAAGATTTTTAGGCTTGCTAAATATTAAGGAAAGGAGTGATAGAAAACGCCTGTCTAAACGCTTACCTAAAATAATAGTAATTTTGGTAATGGTCATTTGCTGAGAGTTTATGATGGGTCAGGTACACGTCAAATGCAGGGTATCAGGCAACCCTCACAGAACTCTTATAATGTAACAGTATTGTTCACCTAATTTTCCAGATGAGGAAACTGCCTCAAATAAGTTTAGTACCTTGCCCAAGCAAACCTGCAAGTTGGCAGCAGAACCAAAACTGAATCCCTGATCTGTTAGTCCCGGTACATCTTACCTTCCTGTATACATTGTTCTTAAGCATGAAATCTCACAAGGATTCTTCAAATCTGTCCTTGGAATAAATGGGCTACCACACGGTGTCTCCAGGAAAATCTGGAAACTCAAAACCTGGTACCTGAAATTTATCAAATACAGAGTCTGTTTTTAGGTAACAACTAGATACTAGCTTCTTTGTATGCATATAGTTCTTTGCATGCACGTCGTTCTTCAACAAGACTCATCTGGAGTGCTGCTTCTGGTGTATCCTGTGCCACGGCCATGAGGGAGCCTTATGGCTGGTGTGTATCTGATGGTGATGACTTTTGTTGCTTTACCCATGTTCTTTCATCCAAATCCTTAAAGGCTAAAGCACTTCAATACAGCTGGTGAGGATTAGGGTATATTGCAAAGCAGAAGGCTAAAAGCAGATTTCTCCATGCCATCTGTAATGGCTGTGCAGCTGCAGTGCCCACACACATCTGGAGAGCTGCTGTAAAATAAGAGCCTAACATTTGGCAAAGCTAGCAGATGGCCTTGTTATCAAATGTGAATAGAAGCAGAGTCAAGCTTCTGGGGAATGGCAAGTTTAAGACTAAGGACAGTCACAACAACAACAACAACAAAGTATATGGAAAGGAAGAAGAGCACCGGACAGATAACAACCTATTACAAAATGAGAAAAACGTGTGGAGATGATGGTGAGATAGCAGGATGAAAGTTCCTGAAAATTTTAAATAAGGAGAGAGAGATTCAAACATGTCTTTATTCTCCCAGTAATTAGAAACTGTCAGAATTGTGCTTAGTTAAATCTGATTAATTTGCTAGACTTGGCAGTGGAATTGGTGTTAAAGGTTGCCACCGTCAACATTTGGTGTGGTATATCCTGGGGGCATTTCATCATTACTAATTGAGTAAATGACATTAACAGAAGAGATGGACAGTTCTGTCTTCTGCTCATTTCACAGAGTCCTGCTGCCTTTTAAGAATCCTGCCAATCTCAGGTTTTCTTTGATTAAAAAAAAAAAAAAATGGTGCTGGAAGTAGCTTTCAGAAGAACTAGGTCAATAAGATGGTGGAAACAGATACAGATCCCTTTTTTAAAAGCATGTCTACCCTGTGGTCCATTCCCCTCCAGGGTTCTGTAACAGATTCTTCGAAAGTCTTTGATTCTTCCAAGAAATTTTCAACAAAAATCCCTGATAATAGGATCTGCTCTTATAGAAGAGGCAGATTTCAGAGCTGAGGGAGAGAGGCCATTACATGGCAGAATTAATGTAGAAGGAAAGTAGAGGGGCCGCACCACAGTGTGAAACTTGGTTTTGCTCTAAGTAATTGGCATAGAGCTCTTATTCTGGGCCTTGGAGCTCTTTTTAGTCTTAAAGTAGGAACCTCACAGGCGTCCTTTTTTTCAGGTTGAGTTGACATTGAGGAAACAAGCTGCTCTAGTTGGAAGCCAAACCAGACAACCTGCCCATTCTGTTAATTGGATTTTAGGATCTGTGTTGAGGTAGCCTGGGCTGGAAGTTTATTCACCTCTGTTCAGATGCCAAATACATTGGCCTAGAAGCACACAGAACTTAATAAAATAAATTAGCAAAATGGCTATGTCATGGCCATTTCCAAAATGTATATCTTGTAGTTGCTCTCAGTTGGGGACTCTTTTATTTTTAACTGATCAATTAAACTTGTCTAGCTACATGAATTGTTCTAATTACTGAGTTTTCCCAGAATTAAATACTGTAAGTTAAATCAACTAACATTTAGCAAACGGGAGCTGCTTCTTCTGCTTCTCTCCTTAAGAGCCCTCCATAGAATTAACAGTTAGGTGCTAATTGCAAATGATTAAGTGCTCACCAGTCTTGGAGTTCTTTCTTTAATATTAATGAGATGGATTAACATGGAACATGTCTTCTATTAATATTATAAATGGAAGCCTGCATGGATCACTGAGTGCTGTTTTGTATTATAAGGAGCACTTAGTTTAAAGGAGTAAAAAAGGTACACTCCTAAAATGTATCTTCCTTTCAATTGAGAAGTACAATTACTGAGGAAAATGTTTAAATATCATTAACTTAGAGCAACCATGTAGCATTTTAGCAATAATCACAGTAGCAAACTTTTACATAAAACTTCTTTCATCAGTCTCCGTGAGTAGGCACTGTACATTAAACCAGAATAGAGCTTAAATTACTCCATAAAACATACACAGAAACATCCACCATTCTGTACTACTAAAAGAAATTACTTGGCAGTTCAGAATTATTTTCACATATCTGAATTTCCTTTTAAGATCACTATTTGCCTATTAAAAATGCTAACTAATTTCTCTTGGCTATTTGAAAACAGGAAATTGACTGTATTTTCTTTCTTTCTTTAAGAACAAATATAGTTAAAATCACCTCTCTCTTGCTTTTCCTAAGAAGATGTGATAAAAAAAGTAAAGCTTATATTTCATACATTACTGTTTTAGAATCTACCACAATGGCAAGGGCAGTGCAGTCTCTAAGCTACAGGAATGGCATCACTATATTTTAATTCTATAAGGCTTATTATTTAAAAAAATTGCTCATTTTGATAAATACCTTTTGAGTATGCCACACTATACCATAAAAGACACTGAAATGCAAAACGGTTATTTTAGATCATAGTAAATTACCATTTTGGCTCTTTAGACTCTTGCAAACATTTGGAAATGAGAGAACAAAAGCTTTATGTATTCAGACTAGATCAGGCCCTGTGTTAATGCAGCATGCATCACACTTTGATTAAAGACTTAAACTCTGAGTCAAACTTCTGGGTTTGTCCTTACTCCTTGAACTGAAAACTATGTACACATTTACCATTTGCTCTAGATAAACACGCTTTCCTCAGACAATATCAAGTAGTAACACTTACATGCTCATAGTAATAGAAGTGATGCTTGTATTCAAGATTGCATATGTTAAAAATGATAACAAGGAATATAAGATTCTAAGATCACGGGAAAAATGGAAATATATAGCTAGGATCTTGCATTCAACCTTACAAATATTTTATTTAATCCAGAATATGCATGATGTATAGGTCAATTATGTTTCTGAATAAATTAGTCAGATGTCATTATGATTTTTGTAATCATCTCAAACATAATCTAAGTAGTCATAATTTACAGGTAAATATGAAGCATTCTCTAGAAACAATAATTTCATTTGAAATATCTGGTCTTCTGATATATTTATAATTATTCTTATAAGTAGCATACATCTCATAACTAACGTCTGCAAAACTAATGAAAATTGTGGTAGGTCAAGTTCTAAGATAGCTCCAAATAGCTACCTCTTGATGTACACACCCTCTATAACTTTCTCCTCTTGAATGTGAGTAGGATCAATACTATTTTCATGATTAGGTTATTTATCAGTTGATTTTGAGTGAATCAGCATTAACTTGGATGGGTTTGGCCTATACAGATAAGCACTTTAAAGTAAGGTGAAGTTTCCTAGAGATTCTCTTCTGCTGACACAGAAGAAAGCAAATGGCCTTACTGTAAGAGGAGGTGGCAAGAACCTGAGAATAGCCCTCAGGAACTGAGAGTGGTCCTTAGGACATAGCTGGCAAGGAATAGGGGCCTCAGAAATGAATTCCACCAGCAACCTGTGCATTTGGAAGAGGACCAGATGAAATCACAATCTTTGAATTCAAATGATGAGACCCTCAACAGAGGACCTAGCCTGGACTTCTGACCTAAAGAAACTATAAAATAATAAATTTATGTTGTTTTGTGCCACTACAGTTTATAATAATTTACTTGCAGCAATAGAAAACTAATACCAAAAAGAATCTGTTTTGATCCATGCAGAATAAATTTAGCTGAAAACATTCACTCTTCTCATTTAATGAAATCTGGCTGCAAACTTATAATAGCCCACAAAACATGATATCATTCATGGCAAATAAAAAAAAATCATGTGGCCCCAAGTAATACTGCTAATTAGAAAGGAAAACAAGAGTTTCATAATTTTGCTTCCTTCTGTTCTTCGGATAGATGCTATTATCGTTGACAATAACACTACCAATCATTCTCAGATGACTTTGCAAGAAATTGACTAGGCATGGCTCTCAATTGTCTTCACTCTCACAGGTTTCAGACTCATAAGGGATGCTAAAAGTCCTTTCCCCAGATTGCAAAAATGGTGCATTGTCCCATATGCCATTGGGAAAAGGTTGAATTAATTACCTTCTGTGGGAGCTCAGGTTCTTCTGACAATGGGTTCTGTTCCCAAAGTCCCTTGAAAAGAATCGTAATTAATTGTGGAAATGTTTGTCTTACTCTCTCCACAAACTCACCATTCCCTGAGTATCAGCCCCTGAGTGTAAACAGCAGACAGCACTGAATGCGTTTCAGACAATGATACTGAATGTCAGTGATATTGCTCCCTGCTTCCTTTGGTATGGAAGGCTCTGCTTGGCAAGATTTTGAATCATAGGGATACCTGCCTTTAACAATTGTGGGGAATCCAGACCTGAGAAACATTTTATGTAGTGTAAAATTGGCTAGGGTCTGTAGCCTGATAAGCCAGAATTTGGAGGGAATGGCTGACTAGTGTCTGCCATTTTCTTTTTTTCTTTTTCTGTAGGACCATTTAAAATTTCCAAATTCAGTTTAGAATGAAAGTATGGCAAGAGCAAAAGAGTTATCCAATATAGACTCTTTGCTATGCACCCTAATAATGCAATCTCAATTAAAGATTATGATTCAAACACAGCCACAACACGTACACTGCGAGCATGCGTGCATGTGCACACACGCACACACACATAACATTCAATTTCAAGTGCACATAGGCTCCTATTTAAGAATTCTTATTATTGATATTATTTCATCTCTTCTAAACTGTCATATTATCCTACAGAGAGAAGAGCTACAGCAGAGGCCATAAAGGAAACTGTCTTCACTCTATCTCCATAGTAAACAACCTTTATATTATTTTTTTAAAATCCCCGTGAGAATATGCTTTTGTGGCTATGGCCTAGTTACAATGCTGGGGCAGCATTAAGTCATTAGTGAAACCGGCTTTTGCTTTCTTTGCTGAGAAGACAAACAATGGTCATGGTCAGAGATTCTTTAACACTGTAAGTATTTATCATACATTTAATTACTAATGCTATAGTTATGTCATTGATTTGTAGGCATCATGAATAATCTTAATACAATTAATTGTCAGACTTAACACAGGCCACTTTGTTCATCAACTTTTCCTATCTTAAACCCACAGATACAAAGGCATATTTCTCCACATAAGCCAAAATCCAGAAGATCAATGTAGTATATTAAGTTCTGTGTTGTTCTTGAAAGATCTCTGGAATAACAGATCTGAGCTTGAGGGTTAGATCCAACTCTTTTTGGCAGCTTAACCTTTCTAAATTCCAGTGATCTTGTCTCTTTGTTGTTGTCATTGTTAAAGAGCACAATCAAAAGAATCCTTGTAGAGCATTGATGGTCTCATGAAGTTGTGATAATCAAATGAAATAATGAAGCCTGTGTATGCCAATTACCTGTTTCTTTCTAATTCACTCTGCATCCTTTACTTGCTCTTCTGTATTGCAGGAAACTGCAGATTCCACGTTTCCTTGCTTTCTGATGTCTACATCACTTCAGCCATTAGGAAGCAGCTTTAGAAAATTCAAAGACAAGAGTTAAGGAAAGGCTTGGTATTTTTCCTTCTTTCCGTCTCTTGAGGGAGTATGTCTTGCTGTGGCTCCTCCATGGCTCCAGCTTCCACCCATCAGCCATTTCCTGTATGGCCCCATTGCTGGGCAGAGCAGTCTCCAGTGGATTTAAATTCTTGCTCGATGGCTCCTTTTTTGTACTCTGGTATTACCAGTTCCCCCTGTTGTCTCTCTAGCTCTAGGGGTAGTAGTTCCCAACTTCTGCCCATCTCTCAGTTGTTTTAGTGTTTCATATATGACTTCATTTCCCATTAGGTAAATGCTCAATACCCTATATTAAATTCTTTCTTTGTAGAAGACCAAGAGTAGTTCCTATTTCTTGGCTGGACCCTGACTGATACTGACAGGAAAGTACTTTACAGATTATAATAACTCTGTACATGTAAATAACCAGTTTTATAGTCATTTTAATGATTAAATTATATATTCTGAAAGTGACATATTTATGGCATTTTGGTATTCTTCCACTATTACCTTCCACTATTACCTCCCTTTATGGATATGGATTATCAAGAATCATAAAATATCTGTGAAATTATACATAGAGGGATGAACTATTATATTATGTTTCTGTCTTATATATATGTCTATTAATGAAAAATACAGAATTAGAAATGGAATACTTTGAAATGTGTTTGGGTGTCTTCATTCAAATTTATTTTAGTGTAGAATACTGAGAATAGTGGAAATGTCCTTTTAACAACCTTGCCTATTACATCTGCTGATTTTTGTTAAAGAATGCAATAGTCTTTAGCAAGAGATCAATGAAAGCAAACAAAGCAAGCATAGGAATGAAATACTGCAGTGGTTTATTTTGTCAAAGAACAAATTTACAACAAAGTTTCATGCCTTTCTATGTATTATATATTATCTTTTTACCTGTTAACTTGTAGAATTCAGAAGTTAGAGTCTCGTAATAGGCACACATATTAACAGATTTATTTGAATTGAAAGATGAAGTCAGATTGTTATGCTGAAGTTAGAGCTGACTTGGCTGATTGAATTGAAAATGGATATCAGCTCTAATTCACATCAATTAGGTCACACAGTGAGCATTCTCCAAAAATTGAATGAACTAAATCTGTAGCTGCAAGCTTGTTGATGAAATTGTAAAGCATGTGACATCATAAAATCATTTTTAAAGTTTGTTTGTTGTTGTTGTTTAACTTTGTATTTATCAGGTCAAACAAGGTGACCCTAAGAGGAACAGGAACAGGTGTAATCAATGACTTTTTGATAAATGTTAATAAACTTTTTCCTGAAGCAGAGAAAGCAGAAGACTCTAATGACTGAATAGCAAGCATTTATTGAATCATTCATCGCATTCAACAAAATTGAACAAAGATCTAATTGGGTTGTCAGAAGATTGATTATTATAAATAATAATAGATCACAATGTAATTTTTGACATGTACCTCAGAAAATGTTGAAAAAGTGAAAGGTGTTGCCAAAGCTAAACTCCTATCCACATCTACTTATTTATTGGAACAATTTTTCTAAACACATACATTTTTTTAAGAAAACAAACAACAAATGGGAATACAATTATCAAAGATTCCACTAACATTTATCAATAAGTTGTATTCTTTTATAATACATACACTAATTGAAAATGACAATCCTATTTCATTAAAAATTATTTTTAATAAAATTTAGTTTTTATATGTAATAATTATCAAGATATTATTTGGTTATATAGTATTAATAACTGTTAGAGTCAAAGAAAATTAATAAACAATAATTTCAATTTATATTCATATTTTTGTGACAGAAAAGACTCACATAAAATATATTCCTTTTATATAATTTTGTATGGTAATCAAAATGGAAATACAAATTCAAGGAGTTAAGGAAATAATACACAATTTCTGACTCAGAGAAAAACTTGCTTATGTACTCTTTAAAATGGATTTTTTGCAATCAGATTGCTGGTATTTAGATTATTTTTAATACATTTTACAAAATGATCTAGCTATTTTATTTAGTAAATGCTATTTCTTATAATATAGCAGAAATTGTATTCTATGCAACCAATTAAATGTGATGAAAAGTCTTTTAGCCATTATGTAAGCAAAAAATTTTAAGACCTGCAAACACTATGCTTTCTCTTCTCTGATCTATAATTATATTTATTCTGTTCATATGCATCTATCTGAGCACATTAATGCATCCCATCTTGCATTAATTAATTGCTTCCCTTTCCTCAGTTTTATCTCCATCTGGATCAGCTATAGTGTCCAGCCCTATGCTGAACTCATAGCATAATAATGCATTTCAATATATTTTAATATGTTGAGTCATCTAAAAAACAAATAATAAACTCATATATAGAAATATCTTCTGACTTCTCTTTATCCTTCATAGCTTTTGAGAATGCCTTATTCTTGGCCATTTTCCCCTTATTTTTGCTGCTGAGTTGAATTTCCATAGCCCTCATATCCCTTTTTACAATCTCTTAATCCCTCTTCATTCCAAGCATTTGAATTTAGGTTTGGTATTGGGTGACTACCAAGTGAATCATTTGGATTGTGAAAAATAACCCTAGATCAATTTCTTTTATTTCTTCCCTACACTGTTTCAGGCCTGTTTTACCTCTTTCTTTATGAGGGTATTACTCTGGCACACATCCTGATTGATGGAGGATCTCCAGAAAAGAGTGTTAATTTAAAAATATCAGTTACTGGCTTACCTCTTAATGAAGCAGCTGGCTTAAGAAGCTTTAGATTTAAATTATCTGCCCCGGCACTATTATTCAGTCTTAAGTGAGGCGGTGCACCAACTTTCCTGTAAGTAATTGGCTGAAATTAAAACTCTGAGGCGCCTACATTAACAGACCGATTAGACACATTATGGGGACTGGAGGGGGCAGTTGTTTTAGGAGAAGTCAAGTTCAGTAGTCTGAATAGCACTAGATTGAAATTTATAAAGCTAGTGTTAAATTAATTTACAGTGGAGCTCATATTAGCAATAAGAGAATCAGTGGCCAAACTGATTTGATGGATGGTCTCATTATGATATACCGTAGATCAAAAAGATTTCTATTACGTGACAAAATCTCTATGGTGCTCATTTATTTTCATAAGTTGTACTAGTGCCATCAACATTTATTTTTTAAATATGCTTATTTTGTGTACAGAAATTGTTGTACGTCTATACAGTGTCAGTTTATTTTTTGGGGACTCAAGGAAATGATATAGTTTGAATGTTTGCTCCCTCAAAACTCACATTGAGGCCAGGTGAGGTGCCTCATGCTTATAATCCCAGCACTTTGAGAGGCCGAGGTGGGCAGATTACCTGAGGTCGGGAGTTTGAGAGCAGCCTGACCAACATGGAGAAACCCCACCTCCACTAAAAACACAAAATTACCCGGGCATGGTGGTGCATGCCTGTAATCCCAGCTACTGGGGACGCTGAGGCAGGAGAATCGCTTGAACCAGGGAAGCAGAGATACTGTGAGCCGAAATCACTCCAGACTGGGCAACAAGAGCGAAACTCCATCTCAAAACAACAACAACAAACAAACAAACAAAAAACCTCGTACTGAAATTTAATTGCTATTGTAACAGTATTAAAAGGTGGAACCTTTCAGAGGTGATTAAGACATGAGTGTTCTGCCTTCGTAAGTGGAATAATGCCATTTTCATGGGATTGGGTTTGTCATGGAGGGAGAAGGCTCCTTATAAAAAGACAAGTTTGGCTGTTTTGCTCTCTCTCACTCTCCTGCCCTTCCGCCTTCTGCTATAGGATGATGCAGGATGATTGCCCTCATCAGATGTGGATCTCTTGATCTTAGACTTCCCAGCCTCCAAAATTGTAAGAAATGAATCTCTGGTCTTTATCAATCACCCAGTCTCAGGTATTCTGTTATAGCAGAAGAAAACAGACGAACACAGGAACACAGAATCTATCATTGGGGTTACTAATCTTGGCCCTCTTTCACTTTCAAGTAACATGAATAATGCTTTCCATCAGTCAGCTGTTGTGTGTCTTGTAAGGTTGACTCAATGTTTATGAAATCACAGGGCCACAGAACGGTGGAATGTTAGAATTCTCAAAGACCTTAGAGATCATCTACTCAACCACTCTTACTTGCGTTTGAGAATTTAAGTAACTTGACCGAAGTCAGACAACAGTGATTATATAACTACAGTGATTCTGGAGTGTTCTCAACAAATAATAACCTCAGAAATGAGTAGGCACTTGGAGACTTTGGGCTGTGGATTCAGGTTGCCTAGGTTTGAATCCTAGTCCCAACACTTACTAAGGCTCTCTGATAGTGGGCACGTTATTTAACTTCCTCGTACCTGTTTCCCCATCTACAAAATTGAATTACCCGTGCTCCAAGATTTGTGATCTAGAATTCAATTAATAAATTCAGGCAAATTATTCCAATTATATTAAGCACTAGTACTCAAAGCTGACATTTGAGGCTCAAATGGAGTGTCTTCTTAGCGTTTTTTCTCCTGTCATTTTAGCCCGAAGCCAAAATTCAAAAATAATGGGAAAATTCTATGCCCTGGTATAACACAGAATCATAAAGGAAGCCTCAATATCCCATACTCTGCTTCATACGCTAGAATCCATTTAAATGAGGTTTAAAATTGTTCTGGTTGAGTCATTCCTTCCAGTCAAGGCATGTTCTATCTGAAGGACTCAAATTAATTAGCTACAGTTAACAGATTATTAAGTCAACTGGCTCCTAAGGAGATGGTGGTGAGTGTATCAAAAGGTTCAGATTTGGCATACCATAGTAAATGGTCTAATTAGCCACATCGTTTATAATCTGGGAACAGAGAGAGGAGTGGATTTTCAGAAGGAAATGGAGTTGCCCACTTAATTTTGTCTAGAGATAGCCTTCATAGCCTTCATACATGCACAACTTCCTCATATACTATTTTCTTTTCTTCTTTTTTTGTTTCTCCCTATTCCAATGGACAGCAGAAGACGAAAGGATTTTGTTAAATAGAAGTTAGTTTTCGACTGGGTGCAATGGCTCATGCTTGTGATCCCAGTGCTTTGAAAGGCTGAGACAGAAGGATTGCTTGAGGTCAGGAGTTGGAGACCAGCCTGAGTAACATGAAGCTACCCCATCTCTACAAAAAATAAAAATTAGAAAATTATCCAGGCTTGTTGGCACATACCTGTAGTCCTAGCTACCTGAGAGGAGGATCTCACAAACCCAGGAATTTGAGGTTACAGCGAGCTCTGAACATGCCGCTGCACTGCAGCTTGGGTGACGCAGCAAGACCCTGTATCTTAAAAACAGTTTTTTAAAAGAGAACTTAGTTTACAAAACTTCTGAGAATAAAATAAAATGAGAAATCAACAAAAATGCAAAGAATAGGAATACCAAAGAAGCAGCCCTGGCATAGAGACGAGCAGTGAGGACAAACGAGAAAGTCACAGACTTGCTAACATGAGAATGCAGGTCCATAAGATGAGAGATGTATCTGTTACCTTCAAAAAGAAGGACACGTGAAATACGGCAGCTGTGCAAGTTAAAAAACAAGGACAAATAAAGCTGAAACCACAGTGGTGTCCTTTTTTCCCTCTTTTGTTATGCATCATATCAGGTCATTAGGTGTTTAGGCCTTTCTTTAAAGTATACTCATCATCAACACCTTTGCTTACCTCAGTCAGCTTGGTTCCCCTGCCATTACGGATATTAATGATGTTATGAATTTATTTAGTGTAAGTGTAAGTGTGGCTTAATGTGCATTACTACATTATCCTTCAGTTGTATGTTGCCCTTAGCAACTGGTATAAAATTATCTCCAGTCCTCTGCTAATTTTATATCTATCTTTGTTGGGTCAGCTTTGCTGGTTTCTCTGCTTCATACTTTCTGAGCTATAACTCATGACGGTGTTATAGGAGTCACCACCTTATAACTGTGACCATAAGCACTGATTACAGTAGAGCAATGACCCTTGGGTGGATGGGGTCTGACAAAGGTCTTTGGCATCCTTTTTTTTTTTTTTTTTTTTTGTCTTAAAAAGCATTCTCTTGGTAATATGATCTAGTGTAGATAATGAGCACAGATCTATTCTGTGTGAAATTTCCTTATTTAGATAAATCTATGCATGGATGCTAAATTTTTTTTTTTTTTTTTTTTTTTTTTGAGACAGAGTCTTGCTCTGTCTCCCAGGCTGGAGTGCAGTGGCATGATCACAGCTCACTGCAACCTCCACCTCCCGGGTTCAAGTGATTCTGCTGCCTCAGCCTCCCAAGTAGCTGGGACAACAGGCGTACGTCACCACGCCCAGCTAATTTTTGTATTTTTAGTAGAGATGCGGTTTCACCATGTTGGACAGAATGGTATCAATCTCTTGACCTCGTGATCTGCCCACCTCAGCCTCCCAAAGTGCTGAGATTATAGATATGAGCCACCATGCCCAGCCAGATGCTAGTTTTTTTATTTGGATGTCTTTCTCCCTTTTGGGTTTGAAAACCAACCCGGGGTAATGTACCTGAAAGAGAATGGAAGGCCTTTCCTGGATGAGCTTTAAAATATACGCTAATAAAATAGCTTGCAGTCATAACGAAAACACAGAAATTTTTGTAGTCTGATTAAATTGAGAAAATGTTACTCCTTTGATCTAAGGTTAAAATCTGTGCTTGATTGGTAAAGTTCACAGCAATGAGCATATTTTAGAGTTAGTCAGATGGTGCAGAAATCACCTTTTTTAAAAAAATTATTATTCATTTGCTTGTTTGACTACATTTGAAGCAGAATGGGTAGCTAGGAATGAAGCCATTAAATCCGTATGAGAGCAAATCATCTCAATTTCACATTTCACTGTTTAACCTCTCTGGGTCTCTTTCCTCATCTGTAAAATGAGAAGGTTAGACAGCTGATCTTTAAGGTCCTGCTTGGACCAATACACAAATCACTGTACTTTCTTCCTTTTCTCCTTCTCATAGATTTTCATTGAGGGAAATGTTCTGTACTCTATCTCATAATAGAAGTCTGATTTTAAAATAAAACAATGTGAGTCACTAATAATAATCATAATAATTAAAATAGTAGTTATTATAAGATTGAAAATAATACATGCTTATAAAATTTTTATAATTAACTCAGCTTTGATAATGATCCCAATGATTAATTGCATCTATTTTCAGAACTGCACTTTAAAAAAAAAATCAAATGCTGTCAGCAGAATCATATTTTTTCTTAATGACATTGAACAATGATTGAATTAGATTCTTCTACTGGGCAGGATAAACTCCAGTTAAGTGAAAGGATGTGCTGCTAAAACCTCTAACATACTGTGCTGAATAGTTGATCCTTAGTGGCAATTAGACATCTTTGTACATTATCTATTAGCCCATTAGTATACTTTATAAGCACACAGCAGGAATTTTTGTAATTAAATTGAGTAGTGTCTCACCCATTTTTGGTATAACTATCCTGTTTACCAGTATGCCTCTAACATATATTTTGGTATACCAGGTCATACAAAAACTGTTCTTAAAGAATGTGTTCCCTGCCTCCCATCTTCCTGCTTTGACCCCCACAGTAAAGCCTGAAGATATGTTTCAGTTGCTTTATGAATACTGTTTTGCATGTTTCTGCATAGATTTGCATGTTAAATTAAAGAAGCTTTAATTCCAAGGTTTGTGATCTAGAATTCAATTAATAAATTCAGGAAAATTATTCCAATTATATTAAACACCAGTACTCAAAGCTGACATTTGAGGCTCAAGTTGAGTGTCTTCTTAGCTTTTGTCTCCTGTCATTTCAGCCCTAAGTCAAAATCCAAAAATAATGGGAGGAAAAAATTCTATGCCCAGATATAACACAGAATCGTAAAACTCTTTATGTAGAGAATTCCAGGCGTAATCATCCCAAGGCTTTTCCATGTGTATGGCCCTATGTGATCTACCCTTAAACTTTATCTTGTTTTTCTTTGCTATGGATTGAATTGTGTTCTCCTGAAATTTGTATGTTGAAGCCTTAATTCTAATGTGACTATATGTGAAAACAGGAATTTTTCAGAGGTTATTAAGGATAAATGAGGTCATAAGAGTGAGGTCCTAATCCAATAGGATTGTTGGCCATATAGGAAGAATCAGAGAGAGAGATCTGTGCTTGATTGTTAAGGTTCACAGCAAAGAGTGTATTTTAGACTCAGTCATATGATGCAGAAATCACTTTTTAAAAATTATTATTCATTTGCTTGTTATAATAGTAGTTATAATAATATACTATTTAATTATTATCATTATTATTAGTGACTCAAATTGTTCTATTTCAAACCCAGATTTCTATTATGTTATCAAGTACAGAACATTTCACCAATGCCAATCTGTGAGATTCTTTCTCTCTCTCTTTCTCTGTACACACCCACCAGAGAGAGACCATGTGGGTACACCATGAGAAGTCTGTCATCCACAGGAAAGGAAGAGAGTCCTCACTAGAAACTGACTTCACCAGACTTTGACCTGGAAAGTCTATTCTCCAGAACTGTGAGAAAATACATTTCTATTGTTTAAGACAACCAGTCTATGACATTGTGTTATGACAGCAGTGCGGATTAAGAATCTTATCTTCTACTACCCCCACTTGCTCCCTCTAATGTAGAAGCATTGGCCTCTTTCCCATTTCCTAAGGAAAATACGCATGCTTCTGTTTTAGGGGCTTTACACTGTTTCTACTGCCTAGACTACTTTTCCACCAGGTATTCTACATGATCAGTTTATTTGATCACCATCTTCAAATCTCCGGTCATGTCGCCTTCTCAATGAGGTCTTATAAGAGCACCCTACTTATTACTATAACCTGCCACCTCCCCAGCCTGCGTCCTCCTGAACCCCTGTATACTGTTTCATGTTTAACATTTCTACTTCTTTTCTCTCTTTCTTTCTCCTCCTTTTTTCCTTATTTTTAAAATTGACATATAATAATTGCACACATTTATGGGGTACAGAGTGTCATTTCAATATATGCATACAATGTGTAATGATCAACTTAGGGTAATTAGCATATTCATGACCTCAAACATATCATTTTTTTGTCTTGAGAATATTCAAAAACCTCTCTTCTAGACGTTTGTGAATAAAATAAATTAATGTTAACTATGGTCACCCTACAGTGCTATAGAACACTAGAATTTATTCCTCCTGTCTAGCTGTAATAAGGTATCTCTTAACCATCTTTTCCTTATCCTCTCCCGTCCCCTTCACAGCCTCTAGCAACCAATGTTCTACTTTCTAATTCTGTGAGTGCAACTTCTTTAGCTCCCATACTACCCTTTTATTTCTATAGCAATCATCACCTTCTACCAGGTTATGTATTTATTCATGTCTGTTATTTGTTATCTATTGTTTTCTCTTTTGTTTACTGCTGTGTTCCAGCTGTGTAGAATACTACCTGCCTATAGTAGGTGCTCACTACACATTTGATAATGAAATAAACAAGGGTTTGTTTTGTTTTGTTTTTGTTTTTGTTTTTTTGACAGAGTCTCGCTCTATCTCCCAGGCTGGAGTGCAGTGGCACGATCCCGGCTCACTGTAACCTCCACCTCCCGGGATCAAGCAATTCTCCTGCCTCAGCCTCTCCAGTAACTGGGACTACAGGCACCTGGCACAATGCCTGGCTAAGTTTTGTATTTTCAATAGAGGTGGGGTTTCACCATGTTGGCCAGGCTGGTCTCAAACTCTTGACCTCAAATGATCCATCCACCTCCCAAAGTGCTGGGATTACAGGCATGAGTCACTGCTCCCGACCAATAAACATATTTTTATAAATAAATATGTAAAGGTACTTCTTGGAAATGTTCTTCGTATCTTTCATTGCACTTAGTCATAGCATTACGAATTTTTGCTTCACCTTTTATTTATTCATTCATACATGCAGCAATATTTCTTTTTTTGTTTGTTTGTTTGTTTTGTTTTGTTTGAGAGGGAGTCTCGCTCTGTCGCCCAGGCTGGAGTGCAGTGGGGTGATCTCGGCTCACTGCAAGCTCCGCCTCCCGGGTTCACACCATTCTCCTGCCTCAGCCTTCCCAGTAGCTGGGAGGACAGGCGCCCGCCACCACGCCCGGCTAATTTTTTGTATTTTTAGTAGAGAGGGGGTTTCATCATGTTAGCCAGGATGATCCCTATCTCCTGACCTTGTGATCCGCCTGCCTCGGCCTCCCGAAGTCCTGGGATTACAGGCGTGAGCCACCACGCCCTGCCCCCACAGCAATATTTCTTTAGCACTGTTAGGCACTGTGCTAAGGATTTGGAATAGGAGGTGAGTAAAACAGGCATAGTTTGTATTCTCAAAATATTTAGAGCTATGGAAACGATGATTTTGTTCAATGCTTTTCAAAGACAAATTTTAGAAGAGGACTCTTTAATCAAATACATTTACATAAAATTTTAGATGGAACATAAATCAACATTGTTCAATTTGAAGACATGGAAGGAAGTAGGAACCTCACTATGATCAGAGCCTGGAAAATCATTAATAACTTCATTTTATAGCATGAGTTTATGCAGGACATAGGTGAGTTGAATGATTCTTGGTTTCTGTAAAGGCAAGCACAAACATACTTGGCTTCAGGGAAGCTGGGTTTCATGTCATGAGTTTTTCACTGTGATGTGCTAAATTTGCACACTCTTTCAGACACTGACTTTTTGAACTACTTGAAGTCATCTAGAGACTCAGGATTGTTTTTATTTAATGCAATTTGTTGTTAAGGCCTTTATATTGCAAATTTAATTTGTGGGGATCTGTCAACTAATGCATGTGAACCTGCTGTTTTCTGTGATAATCACAAATTAATTGCTTGAGAGTTTATATTTTTAGGATATTTGTGTTTTCTGTAATCTCCAGGATCCTGAATAAGGGGTTTGTACATCCATACATAACATTCTTACATTGTGGGAAAGTTACTACTAGGTCTACAGAAGACATGCAGTGACAACCCCGAACATCTTCCTGTGTCTGATAGCAAAGACTAAAATTACTCCATGACCTTTATAGCAATTTAATTCTAAAACTTATTAAGAATTTCTCAAAAGGTCTTTGTTGTCTTACCATGTTTTACTATTAAAATTATAGCTTTCATGTGAGTTGAGAGAGAATGTGTTCACATTTAATTTCTATCTATTTCTACCAAATTATATACAAAACAATTTATTCATTTTGATAACTGTATTGTTTAAAATTTTCTATTACACAGTAAGTTCTCTGTTATAAACAGATACAATAAAAATATGGAAAGAAAGCATAAAAAAACAAGCTCAAAAAATCTCTGGTTTGGAAGAGATAATATTCATGGAGTCTGGTATCACCTCTATCTACATCATCTCTGCCTATTAACTATCTAGTTCCGAGTACTGAAACAGTACTGAGATAGTCCTGGTGATGGAAACCTCACCATTGCCAAAAAGCCTTGTTTAATATTTAGGCTATTAAAATGGTCAGGAAGTTCTTCCACTCCAAAATTTACCTCACTCTATTCAAAACTGATGAATTGGAAAGCTTACTTCCTTTTCCACAGATCAATCCTTTAAATATTCGAAGACCAACTTTCTTCACCCATGAGCCTCCTCTCCAGGCAAAAATTTCTCGGTTCTTTTGACTTTACATTTTGTAAAACCCTACCCCCACTCCAGTTTTGGAATGTTCAGTATCCTAATCATGACCCTTTGAATTGGATATTTTAGGGTTTGCTGGTCTCCTTTAAAATGTGATACTTAAAAGGCTAGTTCTTTTTCTAATTTAGCTTTTTGCCTTCCTCATGAACCTACTTCTGATTCATATTGACCTTCTCTGAACTTTCCAACACCTGTTTTTCTTTCATGTAATTTCCTCTATTTTATTGAGAAGCTCCTTTTCTTCTCTGATGAGATAGTAGTAGAGGGAATGTTTAAGTTCTTCCATCTTTTAAGACATTTAACCAGTTTTAATTTAAAACATAGGTTTCCTGCCTAATCAACTTTCCAGTACCAGAACTACTTCTCTTGGTATAACATCAAGCCAAGAAATGAAATAGAGAACTTCTGATTCCCCTTGGCAACTCCCTGTTTAGCTATTGGGTCAACAAGAACACATCATACTTAAAAATGGCTAGATTCTGACAGCTCTCTAAGTTCTACCTTCCTTAGATCCTTCACCCCTTTCAAGAATCTAATAGGGTTTTTTTGGTACATAATAATTGTGCATATTTATGGGGCACATGTGATATTTTGTTACATGCACAGAATGCATAATGATTAAATCAAGGTAATTAGCATATTCATAACCTCAAGCATTGATCATTTCTTTGTATTGGAAACACTTCAAATCTTCTCTTCTAGCTATTTTGAAATATACACTAAATTATTGTTAACTAGAGTCTTCCTACTGTGCTATTGAACATGAACTTACTCTTTATATTTAAATGTATTTTCGTACCCATTAGCCAACTTCTCCTCATCCCTCCCCTACAATAGTTTTCTTCTTCCAAAGAGTTTAGGTAATTAGATGGCAATTGCCAGGAATTTATCAGTTTCATCCAGTTATTTAAAAAGACTGTTCTCTCTAGGATGTCTGCCTTTTCACATACTGTTGGCTTTTCTGGAATGCATTTTTTGGGGGACTGTTCTCTCAGCCAACACCTTCTCCTGCAGATTTCAGTGCTCAAGTCAGTTATCAGATTGAATCCTCTCAACTGCAGGCCAATTTAACTATCTTTTTTCTGTGCATAGATGTGTCATGGAACAATGTGAGGTTTCTGTATTGTTATTTCTGGCATGGTTGTCTATAACTCATACTAGATATTTAGCTTTTGGAAATAATAAAACTTGTCTATTCGATTTAAAATAATCTGTGCAATGGCAGACTATAGGCATTCAATGACTATCTGTTAAATTTATGTAGGAATAAAGTAATGAATAAATGACATCTGGTTATTCTTTATGTGAAATATATCATATATATGACAGTATGTGAAACATGCATACTACGGTATGCAGAATAACAGAAAAATGAGTTTGCATTTAGCCACCACATAGCTAAAGATACAGAACATAACTATCTATGTAGAACCCTTCAATCTAACTCTTCCCAGCAAGTTTATTGTTTTTTCTAAATATTATTTTAATCATCTTCTTGTGTGTGTGTGTTTAAGTTTTAATGTACATATATTAAACACTGAATAATATAGAATGTAGTTATGTCTGGATTGAAATGTATATAGAGTGATTATATTATTTGTATTCTTTTACTTTGGTTCAAAATTTTTTCTTTAGATCTATGTATACTGATATTGTAACTGAAGTTTAATTTTATACTAGTATATAATATTCCATTTTATGATATTCCAAATATATATATATCTATTTTACTCATAATGGACATTTTTATTATTTCTAGATTTTTGTTATAATAAATGATGCTAGTATGAACTTAAAAAATCCCCATGCAGGACTTTCTCTAGGACGTATAACAGTGTATTTGCTGACCAGAGAATATATAAATGTCCTACTTTAGTAGTTGATGCCAAACTGTTTCCAAATAGTTATAGTGGTTATACACATCCCAAGAATAGATGAGAATTCCTGTTAAACCATATTCTAGCCAATATCAACATTGTTCAACTTTTAATTTTTTCTTCAATCTTGTATGTGAAAAAACATATAGATACAGTTTTAATTTAAATGTCCCTGGTTACTAATCAGGTGAAATATTTTTTCCATATGATTAGAAATCTACAGTGTTTCTTCTTCTGTGAAATGCCTGTTCATTCTTTTGCCCAGTTTTTTTATTAGGTTGTCTTTTTCTTAATGATTTGTGTTTTTTTATTCTTTATACTCTGTCTGTTTAATAAATACATTTCCTTAGCTTGTCTTTTAACACTTTTATAGTTTGCTATTAAGATTTAAGTCTTTAGTCCACCTAGAATTGATTTTTATGTATATATGAGTTATGGATCTAATTTCATTTTTTATGGGTAACCAATTATCTCAGGAAAATTTATTAAAAATAAATTTAGAATATTCTTTCTACTCTGATCTAAAATGTCTGTATTGTCATAAGTCAAATTTCCATATATGCAGAGCTTTGTTCTGAGCTCTGTATTCTGTTCCATTTGAATATTTGCTTAGCACAGTATCAATACACTGTCTTAATAGCTTAGATTTATACAGAACCTTGATACCTATATTTCTTCTGTCTTCATTCTATCGACCATGTTCAGAACCTGTCTCAGAAATACCTAAATTATTCTTGGTGGTTTTCTTTTCCATGCAAATTTTAGATTTAGCTTGTCAAATTCTATAAAAAATTTATGTTGTTTTGATGAAAATTTAAAAACTTTCATCTTTTTATGATACTAAGTCTTTCCAATATAAAGATATTCTTGAACTCTATTTTAATGCTTTCTTATATCAAAAAGTTAAACTTTGTTGGTTGGATTTATTCTTAGGCACTTTTACTGGTTGACGTTATTAAAATTGAGTATTTCATGTTTCACATACGTTGTATAATATATTGTTGCTGTTGAATGAAAGTTAATATATTTATACATTAATAGTCTGTTGAGCAACTGCAACCTTATTACATTCTTATTAACTCTTTTTTTTTTTTTTTTTTTGAAATGGGGTTTCACTCTGTTGCTAGACAGGAGTGCAGTGGTGCGATCTTGGCTCACTGCAACCTCCACCTCCTGGGTTCCAGCAATTCTCCTGCCTCAGCCTCCCAAGCACGTGGTGTGTGCCACCATGCCTGGCTAATTTTTGTATTTTTAGTAGAGATGGGGTTTCACCATGTTGGCCAGGATGATCTCCATCTCTTGACCTCATGATCTGCCCGCCTCGGCCTCCCAAAGTGCTCGAATTACAGGCGTGATTCTGATAATATAGTTCCTTCTAGAATTTCTCTGTTAACTCTCATATTATCTACGAATGTTTTAGTTCTTTTTTTATAATATGTATACATATTATTTATTTTTTAATATCTTACTATTAATAATATCTTAACATCAATATATATTGGTTTTTTATGTCTAAAAATCCTCAGCTCATTTTCAAATTTACTTAGTAATTCTACAGTCTTACTGCTTGCTCCTGTTTTCAAGCTTGGCTTTATTTTATTTCTTATTCACTTATACACTAAGTCTGTATTTCTTCTCCAATCCCACCTGTATCATGGGATTTCCTATGAGATGTTTCACCCTACATTTTATTTCCTGTTCTTCCCTGCATTCCATGTAAGAATCAACACAGAATTTTGCAGAAGCCAGAGCCAAATAAGTGGCCTCCCAAATGGCCTGTTCTTATATTGCTTTCATCTTATTTGAATCTTTCTTTGTGTGCCAGATAAGTAATGAAGTATATGTATGTGTGTATATATCTATATATCTATACACAGATACTTATTATATACCTAGATAGAGACATAGAAAATATCCAGATGTATTATATATACTATCTCCCTCTTTGTCTATGCATATGAATACGTATACACATATGTATTGTATATGTAATATATAGTTTATTATATATAGATGAATAGATTATATATACACAGATATACATATATGCCTATAATTTTAATCTGCAATTATGATTATTTTAGTCAGAAGCATTCAGAATATCTGCCACACTATCAAATACTGCAGCCTTACTTACATTTATAAAACGAACATGTTCATATATTATAATCTAAAAGGTTAATAGTTACCAGCTAGGTAACATTGACTAGTAGGCCATGAAATAAGAAGAAAGTAAGTTTAACTGCCATTAGCACTGTCTGTCATTTTAAAGCCAGACAGGACAAACTCTGAAATTTGACCTTCTCAAATATTTCTTTTCATAATACTTCATAAGAACAATGATTTGCATCTGCATACCAATCTCATCTGCATTTGCTACTTTGATACCCTTGCCTATTCTTTGTGGCAATTAAGTTAGTCCTATTTCTGTTATAAAGATAAGACTTAGAGTCACTAAGTGACTTGCCCAAGGCCAGAGAGCAGAAGGTAGACCTCGGCCTGCATTCTTAGTACTTTAAATGAAGTGTCCTTTTCTCCAGCAGTGCCTTGTCTCAGAACAGAAGAGATTTCAACTTCTCTGCCTACGGCTATATTTTCCTTTTTTTTTTTTTTTTGGTATAAACAAGTAATTGCTATATATAGTAACCTTTCCACCAAATTATAAGAAAATATAACTGTACTATAAGTTTTAATTGGAAAGTGAGCTCGTAAAGTGTAAAATGTTTTCAGCCAGCCCAGTACCTAATGCAAGTGATTTAATTTCCAACTAATCAACTCCTTTAACCGCATATACAATATTGAGCTACCTTTTATTTTCTCACCACAGATCTGTACGCTGTGCAGCTTCAAAGAGGGCAGTTTGATCACCAGTCTATTAGATACATATGCACATCAAAAATAGACAAGAATTTCAGAAAAGAAAAAAAAAAAACATGTTTTGTAGTCCAAGGGCAAAGGTCATTCACCCAGAGACAATATACTATACATATGTTATTTATATGCCACCATTTTAACTGTTCTTCAATGAAAAATATCTTGTTACCATAGAAACTGCCACATTGTATGCTATCTTCAAGACTACTACATCATTGTACCAGACGCACAGAAAGATACATCCTTAAGTCATTTCAAAGTCCCTCACTTTAAGAAAGTTTAAAGAAAAAAAATATGTGTTAGTTATCCCCCTTTTATTGTTTTGCTTTAGAAACACTTGGCTATACATGCTTATATTTTTTCTTAAATTTTAACCAATAAACGGAATGTTGACAATTTATGTTTCACTATGTGTTAGAGAGAGAAACAGACAACTAAGCAATTTAATAGAAAAAGAATTATGATCTGATGGTTATGGCTATATTGCATCTATTTGTTTTTACTTTGAGAAGTTCATATCCTGTCACAATAGTGACATCTCATTGAGCCATAATGTGTTGTTGAAAAAAATATGTGTTTTCATTCTTCAATAGAGAATTTGGACATGCACATCCTATCTTCTGTCTAATCCTCATTTTGCAACGATTATCATCAAATTCCAATGATAAGATATATCTTTATTTCTAAAAGCTATAGTGGAAATACATTGCCTATAAAATTCTATTTTGGTCAAGTAAGCCATATTTCCAGCTGTTAATAAGAAATTCTATTAATAATAAGAAGAAATAAGTATGTTCTACATGCCAAACACTGTGCTAGTACTTCATTCATTATCTATTTTAATCTTTAATTTAATGATGTTGATACTATTATTATGCCATGTTATAGATGGTAAAACTGATGTTCACATAAGTAAATAATTTCCCCAAGGTTTGATATGTAGTAAATGGCAGATCTGAGTTTCCTACTCATATCACTCTGGCATGAAAACACAAGCTCTTTACCTTTGTGCTGTATTGAGTTCCTTACTAGATAGACTGGTAAAACATTTTTGCGGAAAAAAAAACCCCACCTTTTTGTTTATCTAACATTTTACTAACAATTTCTTGTTTTAAATGTTCTGATTTTTAGGAGAAAAATCATGTGAAATCTCAGCAATGAAATGGCAAAATTAAGTGCTTATAATAAAATCGTACTCCAATCAGTTAAAATGTCCCTGATTCTATTCCAGATATTCTCTTGCCATCCTAAAAGTGTTTTATTTAATTATCTTCATTATTAACTTAAAAACCAAGTAATCACAATAATAAGCTCATGCCTAATCTTAGTATTAATTATTAGGAGGTCTTAGACGTTAAAAAATTGCTGCTATTACTAAAACAATAACATTTCTGAGAAAAGGTAGAAATGAGTTCAGCCAACAAGCCAATGTAATAGGACTCAAGGATCCCCCTTTACTACTTCAGCAGAGCTCAAGGGGCCTCAAATCTGACATGACATTTTGGTTTAGAACATACAATAAAACTGGAACTCAGAATGTCTAACAGTGGAACATCTGCTTGCCTATGCTGTCTTCTACAAATTGCCATTGTAAACTCTACTAATTCACTTGGTTACAAATGTAGATACAAGGAAATCAGAAAATGAGAAAGCTGAGATGCACTAGATCAAATCCACATGGTGTAAGCACATTGTGACGACACAAAGACAGTTAAAACTTTGGAGCTGAAAATGATGAGAAGCACAAAGATAACATTCCAAGTGTTTAAAGTCTTTTTGTTCAATACCTGTGTGACCCTAACAATCCATTAACCACATTATTTTGATTTCATATTTAAAACCTTAGTTGAAACCTGAATGGTTGTCCAGCTTAAGTTAAAAATTACAGAAATTACATAAACAACAATAAAAGTAATTTTAAATAATCATTATTTTTTGAGTTCTTACTTCACTTGGAATACTGTACTGTTCTCATAACATAAACTATTCCCCATGATAATCTTGTCTTCTAAGGTAGGCTTAGAGAGGTAAGTAGATTTGTTCACAGTCACACAATGAGTAAGATTTCCAGCTGGAATGGAAATCAAGTACTAGGATTCCAATGTCCCTTTCCTTTTCAGTAAAGACAAATTCTGGCCTAAGATTCATTCCTTCTTCCATTCTTTCTTTTTAAATGTACTGCTTTGGAAAACAAACAAACAAAAAAAGCAAAAATGTTAATTCATAAATATCTAAGAAACTTTCAAATACTTTAAAAAATCAATTATATAATTCTTAAACTATTAAGAATAACTGAATCTATTTATTTCCAAAGTGTTGATCTTGCAGGGCTCATTAAGTGACCCACAGATTTTATGCATATAGGTAACTAAAGCAATTATTCCAATAGCTCAATTGAAAATGCGATGAATTTTTGTAGCATTCATTTTTTTCCAGAAGAAAATTCCTATGTGAATTATTTAAATTAATGCCTCTGTATTGCTTTGCAAGTACAGACAACAAAAATTTCATTTTGAAAAATATCTATCAAGTCTTAATAAAGAGCAGGTTCGCTTACATATTTAAAATACAATGTCTTTAAGTGATCTATGTTTGCGCTATAGGGACAAATTCATATTCAGAACTAGCCTCATCTCTTTGAGCACCTGGGCATGATAATGTGGCAGGGCCATTGTCCTTACAACCACATTAGTTTACCTTTGGAAGGTGTTCTTAGGGACTAGTAGATTGAGGTACGTATACATGTACACTACGCTTGTATTTATATTTTTCTGAGAAAACAACTGAAATAACAGGTGAACTGCTAAATTGGCATATTGGTTAAACATTTATTTTATTTTATTAAATTTTAGCAAATATATTAAAAAGTTTCCAATACAATGTGCTCAATGCCTTAAAGGCATATATACTTTAGTTTATTCAAAAATTTTGTGTATATTTACTCTTTAGTATGATACTGCACTACATATTTCAATAAATATTTAGAATTTATGGTCAGGTAAATAGAGGATCATGTTAAATGTATGTACAGTTTGTGAGAGTTTAGTAATGTAATTGTGTACCATTTTGGAGGTTAATGCATGTTAACTTTTCCAAAGACTATAATTAAGCAAAAGTTTCCTTCCACTCACTGTGAAAACCTATTAGTTGTTCCAAGAAGTCATTGATTGCTTGTTATTGAGTGAAGCATAAAAGGCTAGACAGATGGCTTAATGTCACAAAGTTATTGGCTCATATAACTAAATTTTTATTACTAAGTTTCAGATGAAAAGAGAAAGAGCTGTGAATAACAAATATAAAGCAAAATCATGTATATTAGATCAAGCTATTCTCCAATATTAAAAATATGGCACCAAAAGTTTTAAGTAAAAGTTTTATAAGGGTAGGGGAATGAGATCTGAATATACCTAAACAAATTGAATCCCAGGATATAAACGAGAGTAAGAAATTTGTGTTTGTTATCCATGACCTCGAGAAATCTGCTGAGCTTCTTAACCCACTGCCCACATTAAATAACATACAGGATTTTTTTTTTTTTTGAGACAGAGTCTCACTCTGTTGCCCAGGCTGGAGTGCAATGGGGTGATCTCGGCTCACTGCAACCTCTGCCTCCCAGGTTCAAGCAATTCTCCTGCCTCAGCCTCCTGAATAACTGGGATTATAAGTGTGTGCCACCATGCCCAGCTAATTGTTTGTACTTTTAGTAGAAATAGGGTTTTATCATGTTGGCCAGGCTGGTCCTGAACTCCTGACTTCAAGTGATCCACCTGCCTTGGCCTCCCAAAGTGCTGGGATTATAGTCGTGCACAACCGCACCCAGCCAGGATTATTTTTAGTAATGAATTATTATGAAAAGTGCTTCTCAAGCTTGTTAGAAAGCAATAGAAAAAATCACAATGAAGTAAACTTGTTTTTAAGCTTAAAATATATTTTATATGAATTTATCAGTATTTAAAATGGAATAATCATTACTGAAATTACAACAAATTAAAATGTTTTAAATCATATATTTATTTCCAAAATGTTAATAAAACCTGCTATAAAGATGTATTTGTATCACTGCTATTATTTCCCTAGTAACAAGCTTTGCAAAGCACTTTTTAGAGTAATCCAATGTTCAAAATATTTCTATATATCCTTTAACATTGCTAATTGATAAGGAAGGTCAACAAATTCTTCAAGGTCATGCACAACAGAACAGAAAAATGCATTCTTTCCTCTTCAAATGCCCCTCTTTGTTTCCCTGCCCCCTTCCTGTCCCATCTCCTGTGCTACATAGGTATTGTGGTATTTGAGGTAGAAGGATGAATAGCCCAGCCTGACTGTGTTACACAGAATCTTTTTTCTCTGAATTAATTCACATTTTCCTAACCATTATCAGTGAATTATCCTTGCATATGCATAGAGAAGAATAAAATTAAAAGTAACAGCCAAGAAAAGAATGCCAGTATATGCATTCGCTTTTAGAAGTTCTAAGTTCTCTACCCCCTTTTCCCACAAGGAAATTGATTTAGCAAACATAGTATGTTTTTTCTTTGATTTTGCATTACTCTGCAGTTTGAGACATTTTGATCTGTCTCCTGAAATTTTCCAAAAACGTTAAACTTCTTTTCCTGGGTTTAATATGTTCTAACGTAAGTTTTCACAGGATCCGAGGGTGAATGTTTCTCTTTCTTTCTCTCTCTCTATTTTTAAGACCATTCTGCTTAGTTCTCATCTGAAAATATTTGACATCATCTTTTTTTTTTTTTTCCTTTTTTTGGTAAACACAGAACTTAATACAATCCTCAACCCTTGACCTTTTACCCTTGACTTCCTCCCAAATTATCTTTCAGTTAAATATGTGAGTCAGACACAAGTAAGGGAAGCCGAATGAATGCATGGAAGAAAGTAGTTTTCCTGGTAAGGAACAGGCATGTGAAAGCTTTCAGAACTTCCTTCCCAAACTTTATGGTTTTTTCTTTTTTTTTTTTTTTTTTTTTGATGATGGGATGGCATGGGTAGTGGAAACAGATGCTATCAGCTCTCTTGGCTCACGATAAAGTGAGCAAAGGCTAAGGGAATCATGCTGTTTTGCAAACTGACATACACACTTCATCTTTCCAAAATATTTCTAGGTGAAAAAGCAAATTGACAGGCTTGATAGCTCTGTAGATGCTACCCTTTCTTCAGTTAGGGGAGCACAGAGAATGGAGAATAGAAAACCAACTAGATTATCAGTTTACAGTTAGCAGAGCCAGGTTATCTCTACCATGTGCTGCAGCTGCTTATAAAATTCCATTTCTGTGAATTTAAAATCTGTATGCAAAACACTTGCATTTCCAAAGGGTCTTTGGATGCTACTGCTGCCTCTGGTGGTATGAGTTTTCTGAAAAACCAGCACAAGAGGGAGGAAAATCCAAGTTCCCTTTTGCATTTTGTTCTCAATTATTTCTGTGCCCTTGAATGAATCATTGATAACTTCTTAGGCTTGCTTTTTCCATTCACAGGACTAGTATATTATTGCACTATGACTCATGCTGCTTATCTCATAGAAGTGTGAGCTAAATGTTTGTGTATTATTTTACAACGGAGAATACTTAATTAAGTTTCCTCTGTGGCTGATAAGCCTTCCCATTAAATATATAATAGACATGATTGGCTGATAGCTGTCATCTGTTTTATCAGTAACCTCGTAATAATAACAATTACAACTTATTTGGTTTTGAAGAAGATGTTTCCAAACAAGACCAGCAGAGACCCTAAGACAGCAGAGTGTGATCCGGTGGAAGATGATGAGAAAATGAGAGACAATGTCCCTCAGGATACAAGTTCTGATAACATTCCTTTCCATGCCCTTGGTTCACCAAGCCACATATGTCAGAATCAGAGCAGAAGGCCTTGTTTTCTTTGTGAACTCTTGCTTCTGCTCTTAGGGTCTATCTCCTGCAATGCTTCCAGTGTTAACAAGCCCTGGACTTCTGGTAGTTTCACATACCACTCAAGGGAGGGGCTGCCCACCTGTCTCTTGGCAAGCTACTCTAAACAGGCCCTCAAAGTAAAGTACTAAGATCTGATAATCTGCCCTAAAACTCCTTTGACCTCCAGGATACATGTATAAAAACTAAATAGTACTAATAATAAATGCTACACTGTGAAGATAGGAGGTCGTGGTGACTGAGGGTGGGTGTCCAGGGAAATCTTCACGAAAGTAACTAAAATTAAACTTGGGATCTGAAGAAATAGTGGGATTTAAACCAGGTGCAACTGGCTGGCTCCTCCTGAGATCAAATAAGCTAAAAAGGCATGTGCTGTTGGTAAGGTTTGTTGTTGTTGTTATTGTCATTTTACTTGCTTTTATTTTGAGTTGTGAGCATAAATGCTCAAAAAATCTGACTCTGTTTTTCCAATGTCCTGACACCTTATTGGCTTACGAGCTGCAATTTCACACTTTTGGGCTTGCTACTCCTGGCTTAGATAAATGGAGGAGAGCAAGCAGCAGGGAGAGACACATCTGGAGCAAAGTCAGGATGGCAGGAATGTCTGTGTTTCATTTGAGGAAAAAATTGGAGAAGAGCAGTAATGTTGGAAAGGAATTTTCAGTAAGCGGAGTTTAGGAAGCATATTTGAACAAGAGCTTCTTAGAATGTTTGCTCAACTAAAAGATGTCTACCTCAATGAAAATATAATCATATTTAATTTCCTGCTACAGTTTCAAGTTGGGAAAAATGTAAGGTAAGGTGCATGGGATTTGAATATGAAAACACAATCCCATCATCCTTGCCCAGCTCTTGCATTGCTCCACAAGACACTATTTGTGTGCTATTCCAAACAGACTTCGTTATCTGGAATGCAATACTTAGGGTAACTGGGGAGTTGTACTACAAGACAGACTGATCTGCTGTTTCTAATTTTTTAACTTTTTTTTTTTTTCTTAAAATGCCTGTAGCAATGTTATATTCTTCTTGAACGGGAAGCAAGAAATAATCTGAATATTGCTAAATTAAACAGATCATCAAGCTCCAGGACAAAAAGACCTTTGTAATTAGGCAAGGTCATCATAGTCACAAAGACATTCCTAGCTGTATATAGTTTTAAAATCATTTCATTGTGCTTCTCCAAGATACGATTGTGTATAATACGGTATCACATTAAGCAAATTTAGGTGGAAGTTTTCCATTGTAACTTTCCATTTTCTCACTGAAAAAAATTGTATTTATAGATGAAACTCAATTTGGATTAAAATTAGTCTCAAAGAAATTATTTAAGTTCACTTTTCTTATAATTTGTATTTAAAAATTTATTGTATTTTACGATTATTATTCATGAGCAAGCTTAAGCAACTCACTAATAAAACTAATGGTATGCCACAAGATGCAATTAAAATTGCTTAGGTAAAATAAGAAGACGATTAGACTATTCTTCCTTTAGAAGAATAGCAAGTGCCCAATAGTGAGAGTGGTTGTTGAGTATATGACAATTTTAATTTGTCTAATTAGTGACCTGGGTTTGATAGGCAATTACTTTGGTTATGAGAGTCCTGTGGTTTCTATATTGTCCTTTTCAAAAGGAAAATAATGTGATATAAGGACTATTAAGAGAAAGTTCACTTAGAAAGCAAAGAAGAAAATATATAAGGACGTCATTTTTCCTTTAATAGTGTGCCCTAGCTGAGGCATCTTTTTCCATCTGTATGCTGGAGGCAATAGCCCTACCAGCCAACCTTTCGCCTCACATTTTCTATTCAAAGACTGTCAAGGCAGATGCAGTAAATGCCATCATTATTGAATCACAAACCTTAGCACCTTATTCGAAATATTCAAGTGTTAATCAAAGTTCCCAGATTTGAAGAAAACCAAAAAAAGGCCAAATTGTAAGAGTCAGAGAGATGTACCTCTACATGGAAACTCTCATTTTTCTCAGGTTGCTGAGAGTATGTTGAGGGAAGTTTTATGAAACAAGTTACTCAATCATGAAAATCAAGAAGAACTGCACTAGAAACAACAATGGCACAACAACATCAAAACTCATGGAATTTCCCATGAAGTTTGCATGTGTCTATCACAGCTTCTTGGCCTACTCTTTCAAAGAGGCTGAAGCTCAGCACTACAGGCACTTCTGGCCAGGTTAGCCTTCTTGTTCAGTGAATTAGTTGCAAAGTGGCAAAATAACTGGAGTTTTAAAAATCTTCTTAAATGCCCACTAATTAGGGTAATGCCTGTGGATATCCAGGCATGGAGGAAGAACCCACCGGGTCTGAAAGAAAGAAAATATTATTCTACACTGACTGGAAGCTCATTGTATGTTTAGAACACAACAGGATTGTTTCCCTGAGGCAATCTATGGAATCAACAGAAAGTGAGGGTCTTGCAGTACTTTAAGAATACAGAAAAGTGTTGAACATTTGGTTCTTTACATAGTATGCATAAGCAAGAAATTCTGACATAGAATTCATCTGTTTACCATCACTATCTGGAAGGTTTTGTCAGTTATTATCAGTGTGCAAAAACATGTGAAAATTCTTTGGGTGGTGATCATGGAGAATTCTAGTGGATTCTTAATGAGAAACACTTGTAAATAGTGATTCCATGTTTTAGAAAAATAATTTATCATAATGGAACACATATACTACAATTGAAATGTATACAGCATCATATAAGAAAAAAAGATTTTTTTTTTTTTCTTTTGGAGCACTTATGCTCACAACTCACCATTTGCATTTATAAACTGGCTTCTGTTGGGCAGTCATAGATCTGGTTAGGGACTTCTGTCTTTGCACTTACCCAGCATATAGAAACAGGAATAAAACCTTTTGAACTCTACTCGGCTTCCCCCATAGAGTTTCGCATATTTGGCCACACATTTGACGTGTGAAACACAAGAATTGTTCCAAAGAAGAAAAGCTTTTTTTTTTTTTTGCTTTTATACAGAATTTGTTCCAACTTGTCTCTACACATCTGTATGTATTGTAGATGAATGCAGCTTCTTTCATGAAATCCCATAAGGTGTTTCTGCAATGAGCAACACTCATTTAACAAGTGCACTCTGCCATGCAGGCGGGACCTGCCAGGAGCAACAGCATGCCTGGAACGGAAATGTTGTTTAATGAATATTTATTGATAATGAATATTCATTAAATTAACATCTTTATAGCCGGCCCCAGGCTTTGTAACTTATGTGGCAGTAAAGTGGTTAAGTAAAGTTTTCAAGCCAGTCTTGAAGACCTTTGAGGTTCAGATAACTATAAAAATTACCAAGACCGTTTTCTTCTGGAACAGAAATCAACTCTGAAATACTGTGATGTGGTTACATTTGGCATCAAAGCCTTTGGTTTTTGGATCATGGTAAGAAGTGACCTGACCCTTTATCTCACATTTTTTTAGTACAATTTCCACAGCAGAGTGCTTTAGTCATTAGCTCTCTGTGTTTTTCATTTTCTCCTTCCTCGTGCTTACTCTATTAATCCTAAATATCATCATGTTTGGCGTGGATTACTGAACCACCTTACTTCTCTAGATCTCTTTGAAGGTAAACTTGCCATCCTTCTACCTATTTAGGAGTGCATAATCTTCCTAAAACACATTTTTGATCATGTAACTCCCCTGCTTAAAATCCATCAAAGATTTTAGGATCAAATCCAAGGTCCTCACATGGAATCTGCATCTTGCTGTCTGTCTAGCTTTATTTCTTACTCATTCCTGCTCTGATTTTAGGTGCCAGCCATCGTGAAAAATTCCTCATGCTAACTCTTGCCTACAGGCCTTGGAACATGTTTTACTTTGGCCGAGGAACCTGCTCCCCTTACCCTAACTCTTTATTCTGGCTTGACTTCCACTCATCTTCTCGATATTGCCTTATGCCTCATTTCCCTTGGAATCCCTTTCTGGATCTCTGGTATAGATGCCCCTTGTTTGTACTCTCATATTATCGAGATTTAGTCCTATTTTAGGACATACTGCTCTGCACTGAAATTCTTTCTTCAGTCTTCACAGCTCCTGTCTCCTTGAACTGTAGCTTGTCCATCAATGAAATGCCAATATCCAGATCAGTGTCCAGACACATGACAGGTGCTTAATATATGACTACATTTTCTAAGAGAATTAATCAACATGCTTGATTCTGCCCATAGCCTTCTTTGAGGGACTTGTCCAATCCAAGATTATGCCAGGTAGTTCAGTTTGACTGCAGGGAGTATTGGTAAGAAGTAATTACCATGAATTTTGCATTTGAATAGTTGGGAAAATAATTAGGGGATTTTGGAGGTTTCATCATACCCCTTGTAAAGCAGACTCAAACCAAAATTCAATTATCATTTGACTTGTACAATTTGCTGTGTCAAATATGAACCTGTGTTCTGTTCAAACAGGAACTCAGTTATTCTATAGCATATAGGACTTTGCTTATCAGTAACAAAGGCATCTAAAGTTAGTTAAAGCAAAAGAGGTGTTTATTTTTAAAATATAGAGGTAGCTTACAGAATGTACTGGAAGCAATATGGTGGGTTTCAGTCGGGAAGGATTTTGGAGCTATAAATTAAAATTGGAGCCATAAACTAGGATTCTGTGAATCTCATATTTGTCTGTCTCTGCATTTCTGTTGAAGATTTCTCCCTTTACAGGCTTCTCCTCTGCTTCTCAGACCACATGGCAGATACCTATGTTTATACAATCCCATTCAACGCACTAGCCTAGACAAAACTAGAATGGCTTCTATTCAATGTTTTTTTTTTTTTTTTTTTTCTTGAGACAGAGTCTCACTCTGTCATCAGGCTGGAGTGAAGTGGCACAATCTCGGCTCACTGCAACTTTGTCCTCCCAGGTTCAAGCAATTCTCCTGCCTCAGCCTCCCAAGTAGCTGGGACTACAGGCATGTGCCACCATGCCCAGCTAATTTTGGTATTTTTTGTAGAGATGGGGTTTCACCATGTTGGCAAGGATGGTTTCTATCTCTTGACCTCGTATCCACCCGCCTCGGCCTCCCAAAGTGCTGGGATTACAGACATGAGCCACCTAGCCTGGCCCCTTCTATTCAATTTCTAGGGAAGAAACCATTACTCTGAGTTGGAGACAAGTAAAAATTACTGGGGTCTTACCTCAGAAGGTGAAGTTAGTTTGTTTTACTTTGGGAGTTTGTTGTGAGCTGAAAAATCAATCCAAAAGATGTAATTCCTAAAGATGTAATTCATTGTCTATGTAAACCACCTAAGCTTTTCCTCCAAGATTGGTATTGTGAATTCAGATACTTTTTTGTTTGTTTTAAGTTGCAGAATTATCTACCTTAATTCTAAGAATGCTTTATCTATCATACAACTATAGAAAGTATCATTAGCTTTTCTTATTAGTGCCATACCAATATTAGTGAAATATATTAGTAAGGGATCTCCAGGCTTCAGAGCTAATAGGATATCCATCTCTATCTATATTTGTCTGTAAAGATATTTTTATAATGTATTGACCTACAGAACTGTGGAGGCTGAGAAGTTTCATGATCTCCTGTCTACAAGTTGGAGACCCAGGAAAGTCAGTATTGCCTGAGACGTACAGAGCTGATGACGTAGATTCCATTGTGTGTCTGATGCCCTGAGAACCAGCAGCATGGAGGGCAGGAGATCGGTCTCCTAGATCAAGCAGTCAGGCAGAGATAATTCAACTTTCCTTCATCTTCAGGCCCTCAATGGATTGGGTGATGTCCACCCACATTGGGGAGGGCTATCTGTTTTATTCAGTCTACCAGTTCAAATGTGAATATCTTCCAGAAACACCTTCATAGACATACTCAGAAATAATAATAAAAAAACTATTATTTGGGCATCCCATGGCCCAGTCAAGTTGACACATAAAAATAACCATCACATTATCACAGATCTAATGTTTAGGCCTAAGCAATGCCTATCCCTGTCTCTCATTAGAATTTTGGACATGTCCATTGGGATCTTCTTTGATGATCAGAAGCCCCGTAAAATTATTTCTGTTGGATGTAACTTGTCTCTTGATATCATCACAACTCAAGTGTGTTTAGTCTTATTTGACTGGTTCTCTGGTTGTAATTGCCTCTTTTTCTGTGGTTGATTTCTCAGACATTTTGTTTCCTTCCTTTTATCTTGTGGGTTTGAATATGGGAAATATTTCTAATCATAGAGGTAAACAAATGACTCTAAACCTATTAGCTGCCACACTTCAAACCTTTGCTCTCTGTGTCATGATTCCTATATCACAACTTCAACTGTAGCTGCAGCAAATTTGTAACTGAAATTTTGGAAGAAAAAACAAAAGCAAAAAAGATATCTTTTCAATAAAAAAATATACTATCTTCAGTCTAGGTTTCTTTCCTGTGATTGACATTTGAGTTCCACCAAGAGTCCCTGTGATCACTGTCCCTGCAGAGGGTTCATCTATCACCTTGAGGGGCTGTGTATGAGCTGCAGTGGAACTTCCTGTTAGTCTGCCTGGAGCTTAATGCTTCACTGTGTAAACCATCTTCCATCCTCCTTCATTAAGTCTTTGGTTTTCCATATTCCTGCATGGGGCAAAATAATGCTTTTGTGTATAGACTTTCTGCTTTAGCTTCAGTGGAATCAAACCATTGCACTGTTACTGAACCAAAGACTGCAAAAGTAAGAACTGCCTTACTAACTACATCAGAGACATCAATCCTTTATGTTCATGTCAGAATACTTCTGCCTCACGCTCCCTTGGGCAAGTCTGACCCCATTTGCAGTTGTTTCTGGTTCCCCTGTGGAGATGGGCCTCACTGTTTAATGTTTAACAAATGCTCTACAACACAGGGGTCCAGCTGCAACATTTTCTCTAATCAGAATGATGTCATAGCTTTGCTCCCAAAGCTGCATTCCCTGTAGAGGATGGTCTGCTTCTGCTTGCTCTGCTTCTGCTAAGAGCAGGCATCTTCATGGATTAGGGTCCAGAGTGCCTGAGGCTATAGGGCTTCCAGTACTTGAAGAGCTTTTTGGAGAAAAAGGAAATAGAGCTTAGTAGGTCTAAAGGGTAGAACTGGGACCAATGAGTAAATGTTATAAGAAGGCAGGATTAAATTCAACCTAAGAAAACATTGAATAATGAATTAGTTGTGTCTAACAATACAGTGGCCCTTGTGGGTTCCCTGTTACTGTGATTGATCAAGAAGAAGACAGATAAACAATAGTTAGAGAGAAGAGGAGGGGGTTATAGTATTGGTGACCATATTGGACAAGATGACTTCTCAGAGTCCTTGAAGTTTTAGGATTTTAATAATTTAATCTTAAGGACTTTTTTCTTCCTTTCTTTCTTCTCTCTCTCCCCTATTTCTTCCTTTCTTTCCCACCTTCATTCCTTGTTTCTTCCCTTCCTTCCTCCTTGTCTTCCTTTTTTCTTTCTTCCTTTCTTATTTTTAAATAAATTTAAGTGTTTGAAATTAAATTCTATTCAAAGGTAGTATAATTGACTTCAAAATCAGCAGAAAAAGCAATGATTGAATACCTTTTTCCTCCTATTTCTCTTTTTCCCCTTTTCTTTCTAAAGAAGTCAACATAAGCTTATGAAGTGAACATTTTATTTTCAGGATTTTTACTTAGTTTTGATACTTAGAGCCAGTGGAAGAAAGCACATCAGTCTTTGAACTCCAGGACTGTCAGATGTCTTCCATAACCTCAGTGCTGAGGTTTTAAAGTCAGTTTTCACCACTTCATCACAGCTGAAAGTGCGAGCAGTTACCCTTACGATTTTTCCTGGTTAGAAAACACTCGCCTGAAAGTGTAGCTGCGCTTTTCCTCATAGAAATTCAGATTAGTAGATGATCTTTTAAGCTTCCCATTACAGAGCTAGTACAGAGCCTGCTTAGTGAAGAGCTCCTATTTTAGAGGTTTGCCTCGCACCAAATTGGTGGAAATTCAAAAAAATACCCTGATTTGTGTTTTTTTCTGCCTATGTGTTTCGCTTTTAACTGCCGGCTTCCACATCTTAATTCAGGCCACTTAGTTCAGATCACAGTGCTTATCGTTGACTTCCCCAAGGCAATACACTATTCCCCAGCTTTCAAAAGTTGATCTTCTTGCGCCAAGGCAACAAGGTAATTTCTCTGTGAGCAACCTACAACCTTGGGTGTAACACTTTATTTGTAAGAGAGCAGAGTGGTAGTGATCAAGCAGTGTCAAGAAAAGACCCTTCGGTATTTATGTTATTTTTTTTTCTTCTGGAAAAGAGTAAATGCATTTTGTTTGCCAAACACACTATGTTGATCTGTAGAACCAGAACAACTTTGAAGAAACAGTCCTTCCAGCTGCATTTTGCCAAGTTGGAGGATGTAGAGCAGAGTTAGGGCTATCTATTGTTTATATTTCACTACTTAGAGTTCTAAATTAGCACACATCCAACAACTGTTTTACCAGTATTTTACAGATCCTCTTAATTAAGTTAAATTGCTTTCCAGCCACTCTGACATACCAATCTTTTTCTTAGGGGAAAAAAAAAAAACAAAACACACAGCTTGTGATCTATATCTGCACATTTCTAGGTAACGTCTCTTTTGGAACGCTCACAGACATCATCTTATGCTTAACATGTCTGCAATGAAACTCACGACCTTCATTAATCTGCTACTTTCCAGACCTCTTCATTCCAGTAAATGGCACTTCTTCTTCCTTTATACTCACTTAAAGTACCCTGATCTTTAATTCATAACATGCAATATAATTTGTAAGTGTGTGTGTATATATACGTGTGTGCGTGATTATTTTTTAATGCTCATTTCCCTACTAGGTTATAATATCTGCGAGAGCAAATGCCTGGAACACAGTAGGCTATCAATAAAAGTTCACTGAATAGTATAAATAGAAAGTTGTGCCATGGTTTATTAACTAATTATTAATTAAAAGTTATTGCCTGTAACTCATCCAGCTTTTGAACTTGTCACACTGTGTAATTTAATAAAAACATACTAGTCTTTAACAAATCCTTAATGAACATGATGATTCATTCTAAGATACTACAATTCTTCTTTAAACATTTTAGAATTCCAAGAGAGTTCCCATAACTTCCACTAGTTCTATCCTACTAGAATAGTCAGTAATTACTAGGGTGGTGTGGTAACTCCTTGAGTTAGCAGATCTATCTATTCTAATTATATATTCAATAGTTGGCAAAATAGGAACATTTGGTGATTTCTCTGTACCCATTGTAAGACAAACTCAAACCAAAATTCAACTATCATTTGACCCTTACAACTTCCTATTTTAATTGTAGGACAACTGTGATAATTGAGATATCAAGGATTTGCTAATAAATAAGATACTGCATGTAATAAACTCTGAAATGTTGAGAACTTTTTTCCCATTGATGTCACACAGGTGAGGTAAATTATGGAGGGTGAGACAAACAATAATGTAGACGAAGCTGTCTGCTGATTGATCTGGCCAACTTAATGCATTTATCAAAGCAGAGTTCATTTGCAATATTCATACAACAGCATACAGATCACACAGGCTAAAACATAGATTCTTGAGGTCTTTCTGAACACACAGATCAGCTGAAATGTACTTGGCAGCTTATCATAAAAGCCACCTACATATATCAAAATCACACTGTGAATTAGCATTACCATTTCCAACTACAATACAAAATAAAAGTACTTAAAGATTTTTTGTTGTTATTCATTCCCCTTTCACCCAGTACTTTAGAATACAGTTTAGCACATAGTGGATTCTCAATAAATATTTATTGCATAAATTAATATGGTTATTGAAACAGCAATTCTTTGAGCCCGCCTACTTCTGGTTCCTCTCAGTTTCATCACTGTTAGTTTAGTTACTTTGCTTCAGTTGCCGTCTAAACCTAAATAGTATTTGGATCTTACCGAGGTATATATTTTACCTTTCAAGCTGTAGTTGGAGGTAGGGCAATAGGAAATGGTTCATAGGGTTTAGTGTGTGAGATGCCTCTAAACCTTTCAGGCTCCTGTGAGTCTTTCCATATGTCCCCAATCCAACAGGCAGAATCTGAGATTTTGACAGTGGGAGTGAACTGGCAAAACTGTACAATTATTTGCCACAGCAGCCATTCCTCAGTCTTCTGGGGTGAGCATGGTCACTGTGAGAGGGTCATACGATAACTGAGGTTGTGTTGTGTTTTATTTTGTTGCTTGTAGTCTAGCAACAAAGGACGCAAATTTATCTTATTTATTTATGTAGGTTTCCTGGAGACAAAGCAACATCCTGGAAATGCCACATTTCCTGATCTCCTTTACATCTTTATGTCCCATTAAAGTGGCAGCTCCTTTGAGCCTCAGTTACGCTCTTCAACTCCCAAGAACTTAGGTATTATCTATGCCACTGAGGACCATGGCCAGAAATCTGTTCATCTCTCTTAATTTGCCTGTTCCTAATCTCTTCTGAATATATAATATATAATATTATATATATATATAGTATTTTATATATATATATATATATATATATATATTTGGTGGGGGGTTGTATTTTTGATCCTCATTCAAACCCTGTGATAATAGTGATGTGAGTCACATGAGGCCACTTCATACAGAAAAACACTAAGGCCCTGGAGTTAAGTAACTGTTACAGAGGCACAGGGCTTAGCGGCAGAGCCTTGATTGAAAGTCTAGAGAATCCTCCTCCTGAATTTGTTCATGTGTGTGTGTGTGTGTATACATATGAGATATATATATATTTAAATGGATCTCAGCTCCATTTCCAACACTGGTCTGGGTATGCCTGGTTACAGGGAAAGAGTATCTGTGAGAATCTATAGGAATTCAAGGTAGACGGGCCATCCTAGAAGAAATTCCTTCCCTTTTCATTCACACTCACTGGGTCTTATTTTGGCTGCTTTAGTGTGGCGTATGGGGTCTGAGTGGTTTGGGTTTCGTCAGTGTCTTCAGCCTCATCATGAGCTTCCCATTCCCCTGCTCACTGCACACTAACTTCGCTACCCCTTTATTCCTATTTGGGCCCGACTCTTTTCTATGCCATGCCTTTGCCCCTGCTAGTTCCTCTCCTAACAGCCTTTCTCCATTTCACCTGCCAGCTCCCACCCAAACCCTGAATGCTTCTTCTTCAGGGAAGCTTTCTGTGATTGCTATATTAGTTGCTCATTAGAAACTCTCACAGGCTCTTTTCAATCAGCAGGCTCACCCAGAGCTCATCTCAGTCAAGCTAGTAGTGTATTAATGCTCCAGGAGTTGTATCCCCCAGTGCACCCTGGCTGATTTACTGAATTCTGGCTTCAAATCAGAGAGAAAACATAAGGATGACATAATTACCTCCTATCTGATCGTATGAATCTGGTTGTACAAATACCACTAGATTGGTGAGATAATGACAATAATAGAATTCATATTAACAACTAATATTTATTATTTAATGAATAAGGCATTATACTAAATGTGGCAGGCTGTATTTTTGATCCTCATTCAAACTCTGTGATAATAGTGATGTGAGTCACATGGAGCCATTTCACACAGGAGAACACTGAGGCTCTAGAGTTAAGTAACTGTTACAGAGGCACAGAGCTAAGTGGCAGAGCCTTGACTGAAACCTGGAGAATCCTCCTCCTGAATTAGTTAATGCTGGTGCACTGCCTCCCAGATGGTGGAAAAGTTGCCAACTAAGTCTTTTTGCACACTGGTAACTTAACTGCCAGATTTCTCCTTAAGGAGTAGTTCACAGCCCCACTGTTCAAGTCCTAGGCCCAACCTGGACACTCCCTGTGAACCCTTCCTTCACCCCTCACTGTTGTTTGGCATGGTTCACAGCTTAGACCTTATAGGATGTGACCTATATAAGATGTGTTAATTAGTCCATTTTCACACTGCTATAAAGACATACCCATGACTGGGTAATTTATAAAGAAAAGAGGTTTAATTGACTTACAGTTCTGCATGGCTGGAGAGGCCTCAGAAAACTTACAATCATGGTGGAAGGGGAAGCAGCACATCTTACATGGTGGCAGGCAAGAGACAGAAGTGCAGAGTGAAGGGGAAAGAGCCCCTTATGAAACCATCAGATCTCATGAGAACTCACTCAGTATCATGAGAACAGCATGAGGGAACTGCCCCCATGATCCAATCACTTCTCATGAGGTCCCTCCCCCAACACATGGGATTACAATTTGGATTACAATTGGAGATGAGATTTAGGTGGGGACACAGAGCCAGACCATATCAATGTATCATTCTTGCAGACAAAAAGGAAGGATTTGCTATTGAAAGGAAAGAAGGTTTGGGACAGGATGGGTGGCATATGGGAGAGAAAGAGAGAAAGTTACAGGAAGAAAGAGTGATACCTTTTTGTCTGAAATATGTTTGAAAATAATCATTTTCTTATGCTTTTCTGAAGATTCTCAGTGTCTCAAGAGAAGAAAAAAGGTAGAGTAAATTAGTTTTATTCATCTATGCCTGAAAAATGCCTTGACAGGTGTAGTAGAAAAACAAAGAATGAATTAAGGACATTAGTAAGGAATTTGAAATTAGTGACGCTGAGGACAAGTTTAGATAGGAAGAGGAGTGAAGGCAGGCACTGGCAGACAATGGAACTGGGAAAAATCAAGTACTAAAGAAAGTGTATACTTCAGAAGTTTGCACTTGGGTGACTTTGTGCATTGGTTAAGAGGCTGTTTCTTTTCTTTACGCTGCCAATTACTTTGGTAGACCTAAAGGGGAGCATAGAGATGGCCTGCAGAAGGCATGGGTGCTCAGGGTCATATCAGTGAAGAAGGCACATCCCTCCCCATCCCCACCCCAATCTCACATACCTGAATTTCCCATGAATTTCCCTGTCATAGATTCCCTCTGCCAGGTCTAGCATCCAGTTGAGAGAAGGCCCAGCTTGGGCAATTTTCCTTCCCAACTCAAATCTATTCCTGAACCACCTTGAGCAAGTCTATTTTCTCTGAGCCTCATGTGCTCACCTGGAAAAGAGGTGTGATGGAGCCCAGTGGCTTCTGAGAGGCATGCAGCCATGAATTTCAGGTAAAGAGCCATCTCTGGACTCTGAAGGCAAAATGGAGGAAGAGCTTTGCTTCCTGGTCTCGGCGCCTTCCTGCACTCAGCATTCCTTCACAGTGGTTTGTGCACATGCCCATGCTTGAAGGGCTGCTGGGCACCTCAGAGCCAGGATCATATTCTTCCTCCCTCCTCTCCCCAGGCCTTGGTTTCAGTCCCAAGGGCTTGCGCTGGCAAGGCCAGCAGAGTGCTGAGGTTGGCAGGATGCTCGTTATCCTCTGAGAGGGCAGCAGAGGGTCTGGTAGAGAAATTACTGTCTTCTAAGAATTCCAATGCAAAAAGCATAAGCCCAAGGAAAGAATAAAGGAAAATCTTTTTGTACTGATTTATATTCATTCACTCTTTTTTCATTATTTTACATATTTTTATTATATAGTTACTTTCATTATTATATATGAATTTATTGTAGAAAATTAAGAAAAAGCATACCAAATAACATTTTAAATGCTACCATCATACAACACAGAATTTAATATTTGGGATATTTTCACTTTTTTATGCATATGAATTCATTGGAATGGATAGCATGTGTATCTTTCTATTTAAGGTTCAGTTAAGAAAACCTTAAATAGAAAGACACACATCTTAGAATTTTTTCGTTGCCAAATAATCCTCATAAACAAGAAATTTAATGGCTGCACAACATGTGTGCCATAATCTCTTGAAACAGTCTCCTAATGTTGAACATTTAAATTATTTACAATTTTACCAGTATAAACAACACTGTTCTAGCACATACATTTCTGTCTCCATTGCCTATTCTATCAGAACAGATTTCTAGAAGTGGAATTACTAGTTTAAAGGGTGGAACACTTTCAAGACTGAATATATTGCCAAAATGCTTTCAGAAAGACTGTATTAAACTTTACCTTCTCATGTCATTTACAAGAGTTCCTATATCACTAAACTCCTACTAATGATCAATTTTGTCATTATAATTTTCATAAGTAAAAAAAAAACTGATTTATGTTCTAATATATATTCATTTAGCTATTACAGAGGTTGAACCTGTTTTTCTTGATTGACAATTTGTAATTATCCTGTGACTTATACTTTGCCAGTGTTTTCATAGTAATGCTTGACTTTCTGTATTGATTTGCAAAAGGTTCTTTATACATCACTGATACACATTATTTGTTATATTTGTTACAAATATATTTTTCTTGTCATTTCCTTCTAATTTTATATATTGTTTGGTCTTTTCGGAAAATGAAAAAACTTTAGAGAATCAGATTTACTGGTCTCATCTTTGTATTTTTTTCTTTGCTTTTGTGTTTATAATCTGTTAAATATTCACTTATGTTTGTTTTAATTTTACATTTTTACTTCTCTTTTTTGTAAATGTAAAGCCTTATATTAAATTTACTTCCATGTGATTGAAAATCAAATACCAACTTAATATTAAACAACACTAACACAATAAGAAAATATAATATTCTCTCCTTCACTCCCTTCCCATCTCCAGACCTACTACTAAGAGCAACTACTTTTAGCTATTTGTTTTTCAAGTGATTACTCAAATCTGTATCTTTCAATATGTGTTTACTGTTCTTTATTGGTATACAAATTTTAGATATTATCTATTAACTAACTAATAACAGATAAGGATTTATCATTTGAATAAAACCCTACTTCTCATTCCATCATCTTTCTGATATAATTATATTGAAATTTCTAGTTAAATCAATAAGGAATATTTACATTGTAATGATATGTATGTCATGCTATGCCAAAGACAAGTTTTTCACTGTTACTGCACTTCCTTTACTGGATATTTTTTCTAAAAATTATTATTCATTTTTTATTTACTTACACTCATCTTTTTTATGTTAAATCTCAGTTATGTTTTTCCAGTAATACCAGAATGCATCTCTTCCCCTGCTGTCATGTTCTATACCTCAACCACTCACTTACAAGACTGTGTCTAACTCTTTTAATTCAAGATGGTTGTTTCTAGGGTTTGTGTGAGGTCATCATCGTAGGCTCCTTTACTCCTTTCTGAGATGAATCATCTTCTTTCAGGAATCCCGTTCCCCTCCCACTCTTTGTTGTGCTGTTATTAGTCTTCTGTTGTAGATATAGCAAATTATCTCACAATTGGAGGCTTAAACTAACACAATTTATTATCTTATAGTTCTGGAGGTCAGAATTCCAAAATGTTTGGGCAGGGCCATATTCCTTCTGAAGGCTCCAGGGTAGTCTGTCCCCTTGCCTTTTCCAGCTTTCATTGGTCACCTGCATTCCTTGGTTCATGGCCCCTTCCTCCATCATCAAAGCTAGCAGCATAGCATCGTTGAATCTTTCCCTCTTTCCTGCCTTACTCATTCTCTAATAAGAACACTTTTGACTATACTGGGCCCACCTTAATATTCTCCCTATCTCAAGATTCTTTTTTTTTTTTTTTTTTTTTTTTTTTTTT